>NW_027284061.1:7500-27447 GCF_046629955.1 Centroberyx affinis | reverse complement strand
CTCATCTCTGGCACCGCCTTTACTTACTCTCATTGTCTCATTGCAAAGTATTTATGTATTGTATTGTATTGTATTGTATTGTATTGTATTGTATTGTATTGTATTGTATTGTATTGTATTGTATTGTATTGCATTGTATTGTGTCATACTGTAGTGCTTGCTGAAGCATTGTATTGATAACATTAGGCCACTAATTTGTAATAACCTGCCCAGGGACTACAGATGAAAATTAGCTCATTAGCTAACTCTGGCACATTTACATTGATGTGGAAACTGAAATGTTGATCAATGTGCACTGTCCCTGGTAAATAAATAAATAAATAAATAAATGAATATGATGTAATATGGTATATGATGGTGTGTAAAGCCCTTTGAGACTTGAGATAAAGAGAGATATAATAAACGAGACTAGACCAGATGAGGCTAGACTAGACTAGACTAGACTAAAGTGAGTGTGTGAGAGAACTAAACTTAATTTGTCACTCACATGGTAATTCCCAGAGGAATGAAATGCGCTGCCAGCAGGGGGCGCCTGACTCTCAACACTTACAGGGTCAAGACCTTGTGTGTGTGTGTGTGTGTGTGTGTGTGTGTAGGTGTGTTTGTGTGTGTGTAGCTGGCAAGAATGCTGTTATTCCAGGAAGCCAGGCAGTCAGTGTTGTATTGCAATAGTTGTCTATGTACACACTGTGGATGGTACAACTGGTACACACACACGCACACACACACACACACACACACACACACACACACACACACACACACACACACACACACACACACACACACACACACACAAGAGGAAGGCCAAGAAGAAGAGGTACACACACACACACATACACACACACACACACACACACTCACCTGTATATAAGGAGTGCCATAGAGTCTAACTAACTCTCTATTGGCAGTTTATTTCCAACACATTTCTGATTGAAATGAATAAACAGTGGAAGCAGTCAGAAACTTGAATTATCATTTAGAAATCTATTTTTTATGTGGCACAGTGCTTAAATATTTCCATCCCTCTGTTTTCACTCCGACTGAAGTTCTGCTGTCAGATCACAAAGATCACAAAACAAGACGAATACTGACACTGTTTGATTTGGGCTAAACCAAACATTTAGTAGATCCAAACCTTAAGATCCAAACATTTAGTAGATCCAAACCTTTAGATCTAAAACTTTAGATCCAAACATTTAGATCCACACCTTCAGATCCAAACCTTTAGATCCAAACCTTTAGATCCAAACCTTTAGTAGATCCAAACCTTTAGATCCAAACCTTTAGTAGATCCAAACCTTTAGTAGATCAAACCTTTAGATCCAAACCTTTAGATCCAAACCTTTAGTAGATCCAAACCTTTAGATCCAAACCTTTAGATCCAAACCTTTAGTAGATCCAAACCTTTAGTAGATCAAACCTTTAGATCCAAACCTTTAGTAGATCAAACCTTTAAATCCACACCTTTAAATCCAAACCTTTAGATCTAAACCTTTAGATCCAAACCTAGCAGATCAAACCTTTAGATCCAAACCTTTAGATCCAAACCTTTAGTAGATCAAAGCTTTAGATCCACACCTTTAGATCCAAACCTAGCAGATCAAACCTTTAGATCCAAACCTTTAGATCCAAACCTAGCAGATCAAACCTTTAGATCCAAACCTTTAGATCCAAACCTTTAGTAGATCAAAGCTTTAGATCCACACCTTTAGATCCAAACCTAGCAGATCAAACCTTTAGATCCAAACCTTTAGATCCAAACCTAGCAGATCAAACCTTTAGATCCAAACCTTTAGATCCAAACCGTTCACACTCATGTCTCTCTCTGTTTAGTCACCAGAGGGCTGAGTGTTTCATTTAGTTTCTGAGCTTTGAAGCACTGAGGCAGCTTTTCATTTGGAAACTGAACAAAATGAAAAAAAAATGTTGAATATAAGCTGAATCTCTCTCTCTCTGTCTCTCTCTGTCTCTCTCTCTCTCCCTCTCTCTCTCTCTCTGTCTCTCTCTCTCTCTCTCCCCTACAGGAGGAGTGAGGTAGTGGTGGTGAAGGGGAAGTTGAAGTTGTGTTCAGTCTCTGGTCTGGTTGCGGCGCTCGGCATCATGGTCTTGCTGGTGGGTGTGGTCATGTCGGCTCTGGGCTACTGGCCTCGAAACGGCCTGTTCTTCACCGGCCGGCCACAGGAGGGCGCCGCGCTGCCGGCTGGGTCGGCTGGTACTGATCCTGATCCTGGGTCTGATCCTGGGTCTGATCCTGGGTCTGCTGCGGTGAGCTGCTAGCAGGTTTTACCACACTGGTTCACCTGGTTGTTGGGGAGAATCACTTTGATTAATCTGATTACACACAGTAATCAGATTGTATGTAATACATGTATGTATTGTATGTTAGTAATAAACAGTTTTGAACGAGATGTTTTGTTGAACGCATCTCTCACTCCTTCCAGATAAGAAAGACAGGAGAGGAGACGGAAGGAGGAAGAGGAGGAAGAGGAGGAGGAGGAGGAAGAAGGAGGAGGAGGAGGAGGAGGAGGAGGAGGAGGAGGAGGAGGAGGAAGGAGGAGGAGGAGGAGGGGAGAGGAGGAGGAGGAGGAAGAGGAGGGAGCGCTGGTTTTAACGGGACGCAGAGTGTTAACGGGACAAGCCGTCAACTTCACGAGGATTCCTGGAGGAATTCCTGGATAGGTACACACACACACACACACACACACACACACACACACACACACACACACACACACACACACACACACACACACAGTGGTTTGTTATGTTCCAAACACAAAACAGACTAGCAATAGTTTGGTGAATTCTTTCACCCACCTGGAAAAAAGACCAATAACTTTGGTACGCTGCTTACACTGAAGAGAGGTTTCATGGGAAATGTAGTTCTGTAACTGCACTTATGAACACAGTCTTGTCCCTAATCGTTTTCCCTCAGAAGGAACAACATGTTCATGTCTCACATCTCTAGCAGCTCAGCCCGGTCCTGCTGTCAGACTGTCAGTGGGATCGGAGCGAGGAGCATCAGGACTCGTTCTGGGGTTTGATTCGCTCCCTGCTGGATTTTCAGCTGCTTGGACTCACACAGGGGGCGGAGCCTGTGCTGCCACATACAACTGAAGAACTGTTAGTACAATGAGGTTTTAACTTCATGAGGACCAGGCTCATATAACTGAAGGTTCCACTGTTCCACATCGGTTCCTTCAGGTTCTGTCTGGAGGAACCGGAACGTCTCAGCTCCTGTCCTGAGGCTCAGCCTGCTGCTTGTTATTACTGTCAGATAAACATATTAATATTCATGAGCTGTCCCGACTGAAGGGACAATTCACATATTGATAAAATAATGAATAATATTATTAAAAATGTATAATCTCTCTCTCTGTCTCTCTCTCTCTCTCCCTCCCTCTCTCTCTGTCTGTCTCTCTCTCTCTCTCTCTGTCTCTCTCTCTCTCTCTCTCTCTCTCTCTCTCTCTCTCTCCCTCCCTCTCTCTCTGTCTGTCTCTCTCTCTCTCTCTCTGTCTCTCTCTCTCACTCTCTCTCTCTCTCTCTCTCTCTCTCTCTCTCTCTCTCACTCTCTCTCTCTCTCTCTCTCTCTCTCTCTCTCTCTCTCTCTCTCCCTCTCTCTCTCAGGTATCTGTATTCTGATAGGCTGAAGGTCCTTGGTCCTCTCATCATGGGAATCGGTATCTTCCTCTTCATCTGTGCGAACGCCGTCCTGCATGAGAATCGCGACAGAAAGACCAAAGTAATCAATCTGCGAGACATTTACTCGACGGTGATCGACCTGCACAGCCTGCGCAGGCCGGCCGGCCGCCGCCCGTCAGCCAATCCCCTCAACGGCCTCGTTAACTACGTCCAATCAAAGAGCCTGGAGGCCAAACCCAGAACGCCGTACGCTGCGTCACTATTGGCTAAGAGGGGAGGAGGAGGAGGAGGGGAGGAGGAAGGGGGGGGGAGGGGCTGTTGTCAAGGCAACTGTCTCTAAGCAGCAGCGGAGTAGAGGAGGAGAGAGAGACGCAGTGTTCAGTATCTACCAGGAGCACAGAGACGCTCCTTCTCTCTCCTCCTCCTCCTCCTCCTCCTCCTCCTCCCACCTCCCTCTACACCTCCCTCCCTCCAGCCACAGACTCTCTCTGCCCCCCTGCTCCAGTCCCACCACTGAATTCACCTGTTGGACCTCCAGGCAGAAGGAGGCGCTGAACTCCTTCACCTTGCCGCTCCCCAGAGCCAGAGCCCCGCCCGGCCGCCCGCGGCCTCCTCCCCCGCAGAGGAGGCACTCTGCCCGGGCGGGAGCCGGAGGCTGGGGGGAGCCGGAGGAGGCGGGGATGAGGGAGGAGCAGAGAGACGGGAGGAGGTGTCTCCTCTCTCCTCCTCCCAGAAGCCCCTGATGGTTTCTCCTAACCTTCCCGGATCTTTCCATGAAAACTCGACTGAAGCTTCTCGCAGTTCCTCCGGCCTCCACAGGGGGACGCCGGGAGGCTCCCAGGCGCTGCTCCTCCTCTCCTCCTCCTCCCTCACCCCCTCTCACCTGTCCCTCTCCTCCCTCTCCCACCTCCTCTCCTCCTCCTCCCCCACCCCCCCGCTCCAGATGCCGGTGGATCGCTCCAGGAGGCGGAGCTGCCCGGCGGGATACAGCAAATTAGGCGGCGAGTCGTTCGAGTCGTCGGAGGCGACGCCTGAGGAGGTGATTTCCTGTCATGTGACATCAGAGGGCGGGGGTCAGAGGTCAGGGGGAGGAAGGAGGGCGGGGAGGAACTGACATCACAGCGGAAGTATTCCAACAAGGAGAAGCTGAGGATGATTTCACAGACGGACGCTGGTCTGCAGCAGGAGAGAGAGGAGGAGGAGGAGGAGGAGGGGGAGGAGGAGGGGTGAGGAAGAATCAGAGTTTCCCTCCAAAATCAGATCGCCATAGCGACTGGCCGAATGATTGACAGCATTAAACCAAATGAGACTTTTTAAAGGACAGAAGGGAAATACGAGCCTCCAGCCTCCTGGTGCTGATCCCCAGGCGGACCTGGGGTTCCTCCCTGCTGACATCACAAACTGCTGAAGTGTGTCGACACAGATGGGGAACATGATGTCATAATAACATCAAAATGATCAGTTATATTCACACTAATACAATCGACTGCTCTTACGAGCGACATCAGCTACAGTTCAGTTATGGTCGATTTTAAAGTAACTTGTAAATGAAACCAATAAACCTTACAATCGCCATCTTGGATTTGGGCGTTCCAATGAGTTAAACACGTTGTAGCAACAAGATGTCTTCCTCCAATATGACATGAACTCATGTTCATGTCATGTCATGTCATGTCATGTCATGTCATGTCATGTCATGTCATGTCATGTCATGTCATGTCATGTCATGTCATGTCTTCCTCCAATATGACATGAACATGAGTTCTGTGTTGACTCAATGATTGACAGCACAACATTAAACCAAATGATGGTTCTTTTAAAGAAATGTTCTCCATCCTGGTTCTTGAAGGTCCAGCGGTCTGCAGGTTTTCACTCCAAACGCTTCAGCAGCTGGTTTCACCGACTGGTTCCTCCTCCGTCTGGGTGAAGGACTTTGATCGGTGAAATCAGCTGCTGTGGTGATCGATCGGTTCATTGGAAACCTGCAGACTGTTGGAGAGCCACTGGCTGAAAGGACAGCAGGTGACCAAAGTCCTTGGTTAACAAAATAAAAGCGCATAAGTAAAGCACATTCTACTCCAGCTAGGTGTCATCTTGAGACCTTTGATGACATTGTTTTGTTTTCTGAGAATTGAATCACATGTTTTTGAAATACCGATTTACAAGTTTCAAGTAGCACAATATTTTCAAAATGGATATACAGTATATTGTTTTTGAATAAAACCCTTCCAACACTAATATATTAATAACTTCCCCCTGATAATAGCATTAAAAGATCTAAATGTTGGCCAGTCCTGCTCCTGTTCCCACAGAGGGAAGCTGGTCCATGTTCACGCTATTGATCCTGGCTTCAGTCCAGATCTGACCGGGTGATCTAGGAACTGAAGCTGATTCTACTGGGGACCTCACTGGATAAGAGGGTCAGAAATTACTGGGATGTAAAATGGAAAAATACGAAATAGAGGAGGAGGAGGAGGAGCAGCAGCAGAAGAGGAGTTGGAAGGAAAGGAGGAGAGAGGGAGCAGACACTGAAGGTTTAGTCCAGAACAGCTGATGTTTCTTCCAGATCTGGTCTGGTCCTTCCTGTCTAAACACACCAGATCTGGTTTACTCCAGGTTTAGGCCACTCAAGCATATTGAATAAAATTAATTGTTTTATTATATTTAACAGAATAATTATTCTATCATGATTAATCTGTGCACAAGAGGCACTGAAGGCCATGGACAACAGCAGGGAAATCCCCACTCTGCTATGTTCACATGCACCGCAGAGCTCTGAAAGGACAATTCCTCTATATAGGTCCTCTCTTCATCCTGTAGCTGTTGGACCCACAGACAGTATCGTCTGTAGCTGTTGGACCCACAGACAGTATTGTCTGTAGCTGTTGGACCCACAGACAGTATCGTCTGTAGCTGTTGGACCCACAGACAGTATTGTCTGTAGCTGTTGGACCCACAGACAGTATCGTCTGTAGCTGTTGGACCCACAGACAGTATTGTCTCTGTATTTCTCTCCATGGCACCGTTTCCACTCAGCGCTCTGTGCTGCGGCACAGAAAAATAGTTCAGAGATATTCTGACAGACAGTTTGGACTCGCGGAGCTCACTGCTTCAACTGACAGCTGACTACAGACGATACTGTCTGTGGGTCCAACAACTACAGACGATACTGTCTGTGGGTCCAACAACTACAGACGATACTGTCTGTGGGTCCAACAACTACAGACGATACTGTCTGTGGGTCCAACAACTGCAGAGATGGAACTCTTTATATAGAGGAACAAAATGGCTGAACTTGAGACAATCTGAAGATCTGAAGCAGCTGGTTCACATTGTGACGAACACACAGGTTGAAAACATTTAAACCTGAATTAATGCAAACTGCCTTTTTTCATTTCATTTCAACTTGGAAATGTAACTCAAGCAATACAGTCTGTCTGACGCTCTCTGCTGTTAAAGAGCCTGCTGGTCTTCCCTGCAGAATTGTATATTATGCTAATGTTGTGGTGGGTGAGACAGGCAGCGGCCTGTCTGTCTGCTTTGACTGAATGTTCAGTTTATTTTGCACAAAACATTTTTCAATCATCGTATTTTGATAGATAATTGATCTGAGGTGGGCTACATGAAAGTGGGGTTTCAGTCGGGTCTTCACAGTTCTCTGCCTTACAGTCTGTGTAGCTGTGATGCTTCAGCCCAGAGGGAAGAAACACAGCAGACAGACCAGGAAACACTGTGGCTTCACTTTGACTCACAGCACAACACACTGCTGACAGCTGATGCAGCTGGAGGTCAGGGTGCAGGGTGTCTGGGTGCAGGGTGTCTGGGTGCAGGGTGTCTGGGTGCAGGGTGTCTGGGTGCAGGGTGTCTGGGTGCAGGGTGTCTGGGTGTCTGGGTGCAGGGTGTCTGGGTGCAGGGTGTCTGGGTGTCTGGATGCAGGGTGTCTGGATGCAGGGTGTCTGGGTGTCTGGGTGCAGGGTGTCTGGGTGCAGGGTGTCTGGGTGTCTGGGTGTCTGGGTGTCTGGGTGCAGGGTGTCTGGGTGCAGGGTGTCTGGGTGTCTAGATGCAGGGTGTCTGGGTGCAGGGTGTCTGGGTGTCTGGGTGTCTGGATGCAGGGTGTCTGGGTGTCTGGGTGTCTGGATGCAGGGTGTCTGGGTGTCTGGGTGTCTGGGTGTCTGGGTGTCTGGGTGCAGGGTGTCTGGGTGCAGGGTGTCTGGGTGTCTGGATGCAGGGTGTCTGGGTGCAGGGTGTCTGGGTGTCTGGGTGTCTGGATGCAGGGTGTCTGGGTGTCTGGGTGTCTGGATGCAGGGTGTCTGGGTGTCTGGGTGTCTGGGTGTCTGGATGCAGGGTGTCTGGGTGCAGGGTGTCTGGGTGTCTGGATGCAGGGTGTCTGGGTGCAGGGTGTCTGGGTGTCTGGGTGTCTGGGTGCAGGGTGTCTGGGTGCAGGGTGTCTGGGTGTCTGGATGCAGGGTGTCTGGGTGCAGGGTGTCTGGGTGTCTGGATGCAGGGTGTCTGGGTGCAGGGTGTCTGGGTGTCTGGGTGCAGGGTGTCTGGGTGTCTGGGTGCAGGGTGTCTGGGTGCAGGGTGTCTGGGTGTCTGGATGCAGGGTGTCTGGGTGCAGGGTGTCTGGGTGTCTGGATGCAGGGTGTCTGGGTGTCTGGGTGTCTGGATGCAGGGTGTCTGGGTGTCTGGGTGTCTGGGTGTCTGGATGCAGGGTGTCTGGGTGCAGGGTGTCTGGGTGTCTGGATGCAGGGTGTCTGGGTGCAGGGTGTCTGGATGCAGGGTGTCTGGGTGCAGGGTGTCTGGGTGTCTGGGTGTCTGGGTGCAGGGTGTCTGGGTGCAGGGTGTCTGGGTGTCTGGATGCAGGGTGTCTGGGTGCAGGGTGTCTGGGTGTCTGGGTGTCTGGGTGCAGGGTGTCTGGGCGCAGGGTGTCTGGGTGTCTGGATGCAGGGTGTCTGGGTGCAGGGTGTCTGGGTGTCTGGGTGTCTGGGTGCAGGGTGTCTGGGTGCAGGGTGTCTGGGTGTCTGGATGCAGGGTGTCTGGGTGCAGGGTGTCTGGGTGTCTGGGTGTCTGGATGCAGGGTGTCTGGGTGCAGGGTGTCTGGGTGTCTGGATGCAGGGTGTCTGGGTGTCTGGGTGTCTGGGTGCAGGGTGTCTGGGTGTCTGGGTGTCTGGGTGTCTGGATGCAGGGTGTCTGGATGCAGGGTGTCTGGGTGCAGGGTGTCTGGGTGTCTGGGTGTCTGGATGCAGGGTGTCTGGATGCAGGGTGTCTGGGTGCAGGGTGTCTGGGTGTCTGGGTGTCTGGGTGCTGGGTGTCTGGGTGCAGGGTGTCTGGGTGCTGGGTGTCTGGGTGCTGGGTGTCTGGATGCAGGGTGTCTGGGTGCAGGGTGTCTGGGTGTCTGGATGCAGGGTGTCTGGGTGCAGGGTGTCTGGGTGCAGGGTGTCTGGGTGCTGGGTGTCTGGGTGCAGGGTGTCTGGGTGTCTGGGTGCAGGGTGTCTGGGTGCTGGGTGTCTGGGTGCAGGGTGTCTGGGTGTCTGGGTGTCTGGGTGTTGGGTGTCTGGGTGCAGGGTGTTGGGCGAGGGTGGGGGTGGGGGGGCTCTGGGACTGGCAGCTGTTTCTAATGGACTACAGAATTCCCATTTGGTTTGAACTCTGGAATTACACTGTCTTGGATTTTGGGATTCTGGACCTTCGATGACTTGGACTCACAGAACTCCAGAAGTTTGGAACCTGGAACTGTTCAATTCCAATTGCATGGATTATAAAACTATGGAATATCAATGGCATGGATTATGGGATTGCACGGTTCTGATGCAGAGTGTGGAATTCTGGGATTATGGAACTACAGAAGTCCAACGGTTTGGATTTTATAATAAAGGGACGACTGTCAGTGGTGGAATGTGCATGATGGACTGAAACTAACTGAGTCTTACAGGCTGTTTTTAGTCAGCTAGCTAGCTAATCAGTCAGATAGGTGTTTAGCTAACTAGTTGGCCAGTCAGTGAGATAGTCAGCTATTAGATAGATAGATAGATAGATAGATAGATAGATAGATAGATAGATAGATAGATAGATATCTAGATAGGGACTTCTGAAGCAAAAAAATACACTCTGGCAGAGATTCCAAACTGCTGAAACATGAATATTATCACAAAGGGCATGGCTTCTGGCTTCTGGCTTCTGGCTTCTGGCTTCTGGCTTCTGGCTTCTGGCTTCTGGCTTCTGGCTTCTGGTTTCTGGCTTCTGGTTTCTGTCTGTCACATTCTCACAGTCTGAGTTACCAGATGAATAAATCTTTCTATTAAAAGAATTTAGACTTGAAAATTCTTCCTTTTCTGAGTTTGTTTTTTGTCACCAGCAGTCTGACCTCTGACCCTCCCGGCCGATGTTCACTCTTGTGTTGCAGGTTGCTCGTCTTCCACTGAGAGATTCATCTGTTTCTTTTTCTTTTGATGCAGTTTGAGTTTCTCTTTTCTCTGTTCAGCCATGGTGGCTATCGCTGCTCATGCTAACTACCCAGTTCTTCTTCTTCTGTTGATTCCAAACAAACCGGAAATGTAAGACGCATCACTTCCTGTGCGGCAGGAAAGAGCGACCAGACTCCGGCTGTTCAGACCAGAGGAGAAGATTCATGAACTGATAGAGTCTGGATCACTGTGGAGTTAGAGAGAGAGAGAGAGAGAGAGAGAGATAGCAAACTTAATTGCTATCTGGCCCTAAACCGTAAATATAAATTGGCAGAATATCTTTTCAGTGTAAAAGACCCAAAGCAGAGGCAGATCCTGAGCAGATCCAGATCCTGAGCAGATCCAGACTGAGTGACCACAGTCTGGCCGTAGAGAAAGGAGGACAGAAGAAGTCCTGGCTACCAAAAGGTGAGGTGGAGACAGAGATGCACTTCCTCTTGAGATGTGACAAATATAATCTAATTAGAGTAGAATACTTTAAGAAATTTGAATTATTAATCCCCAACTTCACTAAACTAAATGAAAGTGTCCAACAGCAGATCCTGCTGGGAGAGGGACAGGCAGCAGGTCTAGCTGCACAGAGACCGCCTGTCAGACTGAGGGACTGAGACCACAGTGATCATCTGGACCTATCTTAATCACTACTGTTTGTTTATGTATTGTTATAATTGTTATAATTACTATTTTAATACCGTTATTGTTGTATTATATTATTCTAACACTGTACTAATAATAGTGTCATAAGTTGTAGTATTATAATAGTAGTACAATTCTTCCACAGTGTGTCCCACTGCAGCCTCCAGTGTGTCCCACTGCAGCCTCCACAGTGTGTCCCACTGCAGCCTCCACAGTGTGTCCCACTGCAGCCTCCAGTGTGTCCCACTGCAGCCTCCACAGTGTGTCCCACTGCAGCCTCCACAGTGTGTCCCACTGCAGCCTCCACAGTGTGTCCCACTGCAGCCTCCAGTGTGTCCCACTGCAGCCTCCACAGTGTGTCCCACTGCAGCCTCCACAGTGTGTCCCACTGCAGCCTCCACAGTGTGTCCCACTGCAGCCTCCACAGTGTGTCCCACTGCAGCCTCCAGTGTGTCCCACTGCAGCCTCCACAGTGTGTCCCACTGCAGCCTCCAGTGTGTCCCACTGCAGCCTCCACAGTGTGTCCCACTGCAGCCTCCACAGTGTGTCCCACTGCAGCCTCCACAGTGTGTCCCACTGCAGCCTCCAGTGTGTCCGACTGCCAGCCTCCACAGTGTGTCCCACTGCAGCCTCCACAGTGTGTCCCACTGCAGCCTCCACAGTGTGTCCCACTGCAGCCTCCACAGTGTGTCCCACTGCCAGCCCCCACAGTGTGTCCCGCTGCAGCCTCCTCAGTGTGTCCCACTGCCAGCCTCCACAGTGTGTCCCACTGCAGCCTCCAGTGTGTCCCACTGCCAGCCTCCACAGTGTGTCCCACTGCCAGCCTCCACAGTGTGTCCCACTGCAGCCTCCAGTGTGTCCCACTGCCAGCCTCCACAGTGTGTCCCACTGCAGCCTCCACAGTGTGTCCCACTGCAGCCTCCAGTGTGTCCCACTGCAGCCTCCAGTGTGTCCCACTGCCAGCCTCCACAGTGTGTCCCACTGCAGCCTCCACAGTGTGTCCCACTGCAGCCTCCTCAGTGTGTCCCACTGCAGCCTCCAGTGTGTCCCACTGCCAGCCTCCACAGTGTGTCCCACTGCCAGCCTCCACAGTGTGTCCCACTGCAGCCTCCAGTGTGTCCCACTGCAGCCTCCAGTGTGTCCCACTGCCAGCCTCCACAGTGTGTCCCACTGCAGCCTCCAGTGTGTCCCACTGCAGCCTCCACAGTGTGTCCCACTGCCAGCCTCCAGTGTGTCCCACTGCAGCCTCCACAGTGTGTCCCACTGCCAGCCTCCAGTGTGTCCCACTGCCAGCCTCCACAGTGTGTCCCACTGCAGCCTCCACAGTGTGTCCCACTGCCAGCCTCCACAGTGTGTCCCACTGCAGCCTCCACAGTGTGTCCCACTGCCAGCCTCCACAGTGTGTCCCACTGCAGCTTGTTGGACTCCAGGTGGAGCAGCAGAGACTTGGTGGAGCAACAGGTTCAGTCTCGTCCCGAACCTTTAACATCCTGCAGGTTCAAATCCCAACAGCAAAAACAGATTTTAAAACATTGAAACACTGATTTAAACAGAACCTTTACTCTGAAATACAGTCTGATCATTACAGCTGTTATGGCAGAAGACAGACACTAGAAAAATAATAGTTTAAATAAAGTTTGTCTTTGTCTCTCTTTCAAACAGACAGATTGACAGTTCTCTCTCTGTCTATCTCTCTCTCTGTCTCTGTCTCTCTGTCTGTGTGTCTGTCTGTCTGTCTGTCTGTCTGACTGTCAGACAGACAGACAGACAGACAGACAGACAGACAGACAGACAGACAGACAGGCAAACTGATATAATAATAACTTAATAACTTAATTCATTCTGTTGGAGTTTAGAGTCTGAAGTGATTAGAGATGAAGCTGAAGCTTGATGTGACGTCACATGACGTCTGACAGATCAGGAAACTCTCTCTGATTGGCTGCTCTGCTCTGCTGCTCGGCCTGCTGGGATGTGGCAGCGCCCACTAGTGGCTGTTTTCTGCTCTAACAGCTGTAATTAGCATTAACATCATTATTAATGTCATTAAAATCCTAATTATAATAATCAGAATGTGTTTCTGTCTCAGTCTGTTTCAGATTTCTTTATTGGACAGCCGGACGACATGCAGTGAAGGTCTGAGGGATTCAAACCCGTGACCTTTGACCCTCTGATCCCGGGTCAGTCTGCAGGTTTTCACTCCAGCCAATCAGACAGCAGCTCATTAGACTAACGAGCTCCTCCTCCCTGGGTGAAGGTGTGGTAACAGTTTATTTAGCTCATGCAGTTTCATCATTTATCTTTTATTCATTTCATTTTAATATATTGAAACTTTTACAGCCAGTAAACTATTTAAAAAATATAATTTGACTAAAGGAAGGAATTAAAACGATGAAAATATGAAAATATGTTGCTACTTAAAATTCATCAGTCAATATAAATGAACCAAAGTTCTCCAGGACCTTCTGACTGTTTTTCTGTTTTTCAGATCTGGTTTAGGAACAAAACTCTTCTTCTGTGGTCAGTAAATCAGCTGCACTTCACTCCACTCCGTCCTCCAAGATGGCGGCTGCCTCCAGATTGAATCTAATGGAGGATGATCTCCTGTCTCTTGGTTCTGCTTCACGTCTCCAGGAGGCTTCCTTTACATTTTGTTCTGTTCTTCATTCAGAAAACAACAGACAGGATTTAAAGGAGCAGATTTATTATATTTCAGTTTAATCACCAATTATCTTTACAATATATAAGTGTAATAATATTACAGCCAAGCAGAAATACAGCAGAATATACATCACATCTACACACAGTATACACACTGTGTTTACAAATACACACTATCTATCTATACATATATACATATATACTGTATATACTGTACACACACACACACACATACAGTATATGTATACATACATACGTATATACACTATATATTCTCACACATAAATAGAGGGAAACATTCAGTCAACATGCAGAAATAAAACTATAAAACTACCAAGGAGCCTCTCCTGTATAAATATATAAATATATAAATATATAAATATATAAATATATAAATATATAAATATATAAATATATAAATAAATCCATCCAGATTTAATTTACACTGTTTTATCCAGTCTTATTCTGTCTGTCTGACTGTGTGTGCTGTGTGTGTGTGTGTGTGTGTGTGTGTGTGTGTGTGTGTGTGGGGGTGTGTGTGTGTGTGTGTGTGTGTGTGTGTGGTGTATGTAGCTACTATTCCTATCCCAGCCAGCAGGGCGGCGCTGCAGTAGATCCAGATCACTGTGCTCTCTTCTGGTAGGAAACAGTCTGACAGCTGGTACAGCGAGCTAGAGAAGACTGCCTGGAGAGAGAGAGAGAGAGAGAGAGAGAGAGAGAGACAGAGACAGAGACAGAGACAGAGACAGAGAGACATAGAGAGAGAGACAGAGACAGAGAGAGAGAGAGAAAGAGAGAGAGAGAGAGAGACAGAGAGAGAGAGAGACAGAGACAGAGAGAGACAGAGACAGAGAGAGAGAGAGGAGAGAGAGACAGAGAGAGAGAGAGACAGAGAGAGAGAGAGAGAGAGACAGAGAGAGAGAGAGAGACAGAGAGAGAGAGAGAAAGAGAGAGAGAGAGAGAGACAGAGAGAGAGAGAGACAGAGACAGAGAGAGACAGAGACAGAGAGAGAGAGAGAGAGAGAGACAGAGAGAGAGAGAGACAGAGACAGAGAGAGACAGAGACAGAGAGAGAGAGAGAGAGAGAGACAGAGAGAGAGAGAGACAGAGAGAGAGAGAGAGCGAAAAAAAAGCGAAAGAAACATATGAAAACTGAAAAATGTTTGACGATGAATGTAAATCAATAAGAAAAGAACTACGCAAATGTCCAACCTAAAACATCGCCAGCCAGAGAACTTAAACTTCAGAAAAGATTACTGTATAATCCTAAAAAAATATAAAGACACTCTGCTGAAGAAAAAACGAAACCATACCAATGAAACCCTTCAAAAAATTGAAGACTCAATTAAACAGAATCAGTTCTGGGAAATGTGGAATAACTTGAACAAACCACAAGACCTACCTATTCAAAATGGTGAAATCTGGAAAAAGCATTTTGAAAACCTTTACAGTGAAATCCTACCCAGGGAACTAAATTCTAATTATAATCTGATCAAACAAAAACTACAATTACTAGAATGCACTATTAAAGACAACCAAAATCCACTTGATTTCCCTGTTACTCAAGAGGAATTGACTGAAAAACTAAAAATTCTGAAATCCAAAAAGGCTTGTGGTCCTGACAGTATCAGAAGTGAAATGCTTAAACAGCACACCTGAGCTGCAGAGAGCAGTGCTCAAATTATTCAACCTTGTCCTAAATTCTGGCTGTTTTCCTGACATCTGGAGCCAAGGGTTTATTACCCCGATATACAAGAGTGGTGACAAACTGGATCCTAACAACTTCAGAGGCATTTGTATGAGCAGTAACCTGGGGAAGTTATTTAGTAGCATTTTAAACAATCGAATCCTAACCTTCCTTAACGAACACAATGTCCTGAGCAAAGGTCAAATTGGATTTCTCCCAAATCACCGTACTACAGACCATATTTACACCCTGCACACTCTAATCAATACACATGTAAACCAAACCAAAAATGGAAAACTTTTTGCATGCTTTATTGACTTCAAAAAGCATTTGATTCTATTTGGCATGAGGGATTATATTACAAACTTTTACAAAGTGGTGTAGGGGGTAAAGTATATGATGTAATAAAATCAATGTATTCGAAAAACAAATGCGGAATAAAAATTGGCGAAAAACGTACAGAGTTCTTCACCCAAAGAAGAGGAGTTCGGCAGGGTTGTAGCATGAGTCCAACATTATTTAACATTTATATTAATGAACTAGCGGTGCAGCTGGAACAATCTGCAGCTCCCGGACTCAGTCTACAAGATAAGGAAATCAGATTCCTGCTCTATGCAGACGACCTGGTGCTGCTGTCACCCACTGCACAGGGCCTACAGCAGCACCTGGACCTGCTGGAGAACTACTGCCAGACCTGGGCCCTGGCAGTAAACCTGAAAAAGACCAACATCATGGTCTTTCAAAAGAAGCCCAGATGTCAGGAACACAGATACCAGTTCAGTCTAGGCAGCACCGTCTTAGAGCACACCATGCAGTATACTGACCTCGGTCTAATCATTACTGCATCAGGTCATTTCAACATGGCAGTGAATGCATTAAAGGACAAAGCTCGCAGAGCTCTATATGCAATACATAAAAAATTTTACAATAATGATATCCCGATTCCTATTTGGTGTAAAATGTTTGATAGTGTAATTCAGCCCATTGTGCTGTATGGAAGTGAGGTACGGGGTTCACTCAGTCACCATAGCTACAGACGGGACAAGCGTCCGACTGAAACCTCACATGCTGAATTCTGTCGATTGATCCTGAAAATTCAAAGGAAAACACCAACTAATGCATGTAGGGCAGAATTAGGCAGATACCCACTAATAATTCACGTCCAAAAAAGATCCCTAAAATTCTGGATGCATTTAAAATCAAGTCCCGAAGAGTCACTTCAATTCAAAGCTCTCAAAACCCAAGAACTGAACCCTGAAAAGAGTCCTCTAAGTCAGCTGGTACTGAGACTAACTAACACACTAACAAATACCAACACAAACTGTCCTCAGACCAGCACAGCTCTTACAAACATAAAAGTCAATCAAATAATCAAAGATTACAAGAACGACTATTTGAAACATTGGGACACTGAAACTAAAACTCAAAGTAAATTAGAATGTTATCGGACCCTAAAAAGTGAATATGAACTGGAGGAATATCTCTTGACTGTCAGAGATAAAAAGCAGAGACAGACCCTGACCAGGTCCAGGCTCAGAGAGACAGAGACAGACCCTGACCAGGTCCAGGCTCAGTGAGACAGAGACAGACCCTGACCAGGTCCAGGCTCAGTGAGACAGAGACAGACCCTGACCAGGTCCAGGCTCAGTGAGACAGAGACAGACCCTGACCAGGTCCAGGCTCAGTGAGACAGAGACAGACCCTGACCAGGTCCAGGCTCAGAGAGACAGAGACAGACCCTGACCAGGTCCAGGCTCAGAGAGACAGAGACAGATCCTGACCAGGTCCAGGCTCAGTGACCACAGCCTGGCTGTAGAGAGGGGAAGGCATAAGAAAACCTGGCTCCCAAGAGAAGAAAGACTCTGTGGTCACTGCAGGACAGGTGAGGTCGAGACAGAGCTGCACTTTCTTCTTCACTGTAAAAAATATGAAGCTATAAGGAAAACATATTTTGACCTATTTAAAAATGTTGTTTCTGAATTTGATCAACTACCTGAAAACCATCAGTTACAGTTAGTTCTAGGTGATGGAAAGACTGCAAACATAGCAGCAAAATATGTGTTGAGTTGCCACAGCCTGAGGGACAGACTGTCCTCTGAAGACTCTGTCCATATGTTCTACTGATGCTCAGACAGACAGACAGACAGAGAGACAGAGAGAGAGACAGACAGACAGACAGAGAGACAGACAGACAAAGAGACAGACAGACAAAGAGACAGACAGACGGACAAACAGACAGACAGACGGACAAACAGACAGACAGAGAGACAGACAGACAGACAGACAGACAGACAGACAGAGAGACAGACAGACAGACAGACAGAGAGACAGACAGACAGAGAGACAGACAGAGAGACAGACAGACAGAGAGAGAGACAGAGAGACAGACAGAGAGACAGTTCTATTAAGACTCTGTCCATATACAGTACTTCTTGTTGTTCTTCTGTTCTATTGTTCTGTTCATCTGTTATTTCATGCTATGATGGATTTCTGTAATGTCTGTTCTATGAGACAAATGTATATTCTACCTTTCTTTCCTTTTTATGGACGAGCTCTATCAGTGCACATTTGCTTTGGCAATATTGTTACACAACTGTCATGCCAATAAAGCTTATTGAATTGAATTGAATTGAATTGAGAGAGAGAGAGAGAGAGACAGAGAGAGAGAGAGACAGAGAGAGAGAGAGAGAGAGACAGAGACAGAGAGAGAGAGAGAGAGAGAGAGAGACAGAGAGATAGAGACAGAGACAGAGAGAGAGACAGAGAGAGTGACAGAGACAGACAATTTTTGAATTTTCAAAAACCTTTATTTACACACTCAGTTCAACAGTGCATCAGAACACCAAAATCATCCTGAGTCCAACACAGAGCTCCTCTTCATCAATGGAGCACAAAACATTTTTATAGCACCACACAGAAACAAAATAGTCCAGATCATTCATCATCCTGTAATCATTATAATCAATTTTTAGTCTGCTTGTTATCATTTTGATCAGCATGGCGACAGCATCAACGTCCAAAGAGTCATTTATCTTGTTCTTCCTGCTGAGGTAAACGGCCATCTTGGCTTGGCCCAGCAGAAAGTTGAACAGTTGACACTTTTCAAGATCCTTCTTTGAGTATTTGTAACCCAGGAGGAAACTCTGTTTGGAGAAAACCTCTCCAAACTCATCAAAGAGCCTCTCTAAAAACAGGAACCTCACACAGCCCAAAAAACTGTGAAAAACTGTTTCTCTCTGAGGACAGAAAGGACAGAACTCAGAAACACTTGGATTTAAAACACAAATAAAAACATTTACAGGCAGGACACCATGCAAAAGCCTCCACTGTAAATCTCCAACTCTTTTAGTCAGCGGTGGTTTAGTCAGCGGTGGTTTATACAGCGCTCTCCACTGAGGCCTCGGCTCAGCACCCAGACCCAGGTGAGACCTCCATGGTCTATCAACACGCCCCCTCAGCTTGGCTTTGTTTACCATCTTTAGCAGCACAATTTAAAAGTACACCAGAACAGTCTTTAAAGTCAGGAGTCAATGTGAGTGTTGGAAAAGGATCAGAGTCCGTGGGTAAAACAGAGCCCAGGCAGTATGAGACCAGGAGGTTCTGCTCAGTCTGTGTGAGCTGGTCTCTCCACGCTCTGAGCTGGTTGGTGAGGAGTCTTTCTGACAATACTCCCAGCTGAGAAACCAGAGGAGAAACAACCTCTAGCTCGGGTCCACACAGTCCCACCAGCTGACCCAGTGTGACGAGTCCAGAGGAGACAAACCTCTCCATCACTGAGGTTCCCAGTCCACATAGTGTTTTAAAACGTAGTCCATAGACCACAGGTTCTTTTAAAAACCAGTACAGTGAGCTTTCACTCAGCAGCCTTTGCTTCTTGAACATGTTCCACACCCTGAACAGCCCCTGATAAAAGTCAGAAAGCCCACTCAGTCTGCGGTTCTGGAGGTCCATTAAAAACAAGTTTTCAGTCAACCCTTGACCTCCGCCCCGGCCCAGGATCTCCCGAGCTACAGACCTCCACACCAGGTCATCAGGGCCGGTCAGCAATCTCTGGATGTACTGGAGGGGGAAGGCAGCGCCCTGCTGGCCAGGTGAATCAGTCCTTGCCCTCCCTCTTCCTTGGATAAAAACAAGACACTCTGTGGGATCCAGTGGAGGCGATCCCAGAAGAAATCCACGATCACGCTCTGGATTTTTGACAGGAGGTTAACTGGAGGATCAACACAATACAAACGGTGCCACAACATAGAAGCAATCAAATTATTAATAATCAGAACACGACCTCTAAAAGACAACTCGGGTAAAATCCATTTCCATTTTTTAAGTTTACCTTCAGCTTTCTCTAATACATTCTCCCAGTTCTTAGAGACATTAGTGGGATCTCCAAGGTGTACCCCAAGATATTTGATGCCTCCTTTTTTCCAGGTAAGTCCCCCAGGTAAGCTGAGCCACTTTAACCCATCACCTACCAACAGAACTTCACTTTTTCCCCAATTCACTTTTGAAGAGGAGATCAGACCAAAATTATCCACACTGTCAACTAAAGAGTCAATGTCGCTCTGTTTCTGGACCAGCACCATGACATCATCAGCATAGGCAGAAAGCCTGACAACAGAATTGCAACCTGGGAGATTAAAACCAGAGAGTCGTTTTCTTAGTTTGTGTAAAAAAGGCTCTAAGGCCAACGAGTACAACATGCCTGAGAGGGGCAACCCTGTCTAACCCCCCTCCCCACCTTAAAAGGAGCGCTTAAACCACCGTTTATCCTAAGCATGCTTTCAATGTCTCCATACAAAACCTGGATCTGGGCTACCAGACCTGGGTTGAAACCAAAAGCTCTGAGCGTCTGCCACAGGT
>NW_027284061.1:0-2500 GCF_046629955.1 Centroberyx affinis | reverse complement strand
AGTTCAAGTCTAAGTCGGACCTACTTGACTCCCTTCCTGCTGATCAGAGCTGAGTGGTTGAAGACAGACTGGAACCTCTGAAACTTCTCTGCTGTTAATCTGGGAGAGGGAGGGAGAGAGAGAGAGAGAGGGAGAGAGAGAGAGAGAGAGACAGGGAGAGAGAGAGAGAGAGAGAGAGAGACAGGGAGAGAGAGAGAGAGAGGGAGGGAGAGAGAGAGACAGAAAGAGAGAGAGAGAGACAGCGAGGGAGAGAGAGAGACAGAGAGAGAGAGACAGAGAGAGATAAATGGAGATAAATTTGACCCTAATCAATGTACACAGAAAATAAGTGCGGCATAAAAATTGGCGATAAAAGAACAGATTTCCTCTCTGAGCGTGGAGTGAGGCAGGGATGCTGCCTGAGCACAACTTTATTCAACATTTACATCAATGAATCGGCAAAAACTCTCGACCAATCGGCAGCTCCCGGCCTCACTCTGTATGACTCAGAGATGAAACTCCTGCTCTATGCAGACGACCTGGTTCTGCTGTCTCCTACTGAACAGGGCTTACAGCAGAACCTGGACCTGCTACAGCAGTACTGCCAGACCTGGACCCGCAGTAAACATGAAAAAGACCAGAATTATGATTTTTCAAAAAAGATCCAGATCTCAGGGAAAAAAATATACATTTATGTTAGGAGGAAACCACATTGGACATTCGCAGAACTATAATTATTTAGGTCCAAAAATCAGCAACACAGGAAATTTGAACCTTGCAGTGACTGAACTGAGAGAAAAAGCACTCAGGGCTTTCTGCCATAAAACACATTTCTGTAAACATTCCAATTAGAATCTGGCTGAAAATATTTCAGTCAGTAATCGAACCAGTTGCCCTTTATGGCAGTGAAGTGTGGGGTCCAATCACAAACCAAGAATTTAGCAACTGGGACAAACTATTGAGACCCTGCATGCAGAGTTCTGTAAGAACCTCTTACAGGTCCAGAGGAAAACCACAAACAACATGCAGGGCAGAATTAGGCCAAAATCCACAACTGATCACAACACAAACAAGAGAAATCAAATTCTGGAAACATTTGAAAAACAGTGACCCAGTCAGACCATTACAAAGCCCTGCAACACCAAGACAGAGCAAAACCAGAACCAGTCCGCTCACTCAGCTGGTCCTGATGCTCAGTTCACTAACACACACTAACACACACTAACACTAACACACACTAACACTAACACACATTAACACACACTAACACTAACACACACTAACACTAACACACACTAACACACACTAACACACACTAACACACACTAACACTAACACACACTAACACACACTAACACACACTAACACTAACACACACTAACACTAACACACACTAACACACACTAACACTAACACACACTAACACTAACACACACTGACACACACTAACACTAACACACACACTAACACTAACACACACTAACACACATTAACACTAACACACACTAACACACACTAACACACACTAACACTAACACACACTAACACTAACACACACTAACACACACCGACACACACTAACACTAACACACACTAACACACACTAACACACACTAACACTAACACACACTAACACTAACACACACTAACACACACTAACACTAACACACACTAACACTAACACACACTAACACTAACACACACTAACACACACTAACACACACTAACACTAACACACACTAACACTAACACACACAAACACACACTAACACTAACACACACTAACACTAACACACACTAACACTAACACACACTAACACACACTAACACTAACACACACTAACACTAACACACACTGACACTAACACACACTAACACACACTAACACTAACACACACTAACACACACTAACACTAACACACACTAACACACACTAACACTAACACACACTAACACACACTAACACACACTAACACTAACACACACTGACACACACTAAAACTAACACACACTGACACACACTAACACTAACACACACTAACACACACTAACACTAACACACACTAACACTAACACACACTAACACACACACTAACACTAACACACA
The DNA here is from genome assembly GCF_046629955.1 of Centroberyx affinis. NCBI lineage: Eukaryota > Metazoa > Chordata > Actinopteri > Beryciformes > Berycidae > Centroberyx > Centroberyx affinis. The sequence continues at coordinate 414 of NW_027284061.1, read as the reverse complement.
ATAACACACACTAACACTAACACACACTAACACTAACACACACTAACACACACTAACACTAACACACACTAACACACACTAACACTAACACACACTGACACACACTAACACTAACACACACTAACACACACTAACACACACTAACACTAACACACACTAACACACACTAACACTACACACTAACACTAACACACACTAACACACACTAACACTAACACACTAACACACACTAACACTAACACACACTAACACTAACACACACTAACACACACACTAACACTAACACACACTAACACACACTAACACTAACACACACTAACACTAACACACACTAACACACACTAACACTAACACACACTAACACTAACACACACTAACACACACTAACACTAACACACACTAACACACACTAAC
>NW_027284059.1:25000-31195 GCF_046629955.1 Centroberyx affinis | reverse complement strand
CACACCCATACAAACACACACACACACACACTGATACATGTGCACCTGAAACTGTTTTTCCCTTAAAGACATTAAACATAATATAGAACTTTGCACTCCCTTTCACCTAGCTCCCTTTCATCCCCTATAGTGTCATATATAGACCTATATAGTTATATTACACACAGAAAAATAAAGGTGCCAACTGGAACTGAAAATGGTTCTTGGTGCCATAGAAGAACCATTTCTGGTTCCACAAAGAACCTTTCAAGAACCACCTGTGCATTCTATATGAATGTCTATATTCATATTTTTTCTTTTCCAAATTGCACAAAACCAAATGTGTGATTTGGCTAAGATAAGATAAGATAAGATAAGATAAGATAAGATAAGATAAGATGTACTTGTACTTTTTCGAAAAACATATGTGAACGTGAAATTTCCCATGTGAAAATATTTTGAAATTTTGTGAAATAAAATTTTGCCACATGCAATAGCAGGTGAAAACATGAAAAAAAAAAAAAAGCTCACGTGTAAAAAAAAATAATGCACCTCACCTATCAATTTAAATTTTCACATCTTACTGTAAACATCATATAGAACTTTGGACTCCCTTTTCCCTAGCTCAAATATAGCTTAATGTCTATATTTGTTCATATTTTTCCTTTTCCAGATTGCACAAAACCAAATGTGTGACTTGACTAAGATAAGATAAGATAAGATAAGATGTACTTGTACTTTTTCGAAAAACATGTTGGTTTTCATATGTGAACATGTGAAATTCCCCATGTGAAAATATTTAGAAATTTTGTGAAATAAAATTGGTGAAAACATGTAAAAAAAAAAGTTCACATGTGTAAAAAAAAATAATAGCTACACCTCACCTATCAATTTAAATTTTCACATCAAACTGTTACATGTGATGTCACAATACAATGTGAAAAAAATTGTTCACATGTAACAACGTTGTCCAAAAAAGCACATGTGCTGTGAATCCACATGTGGGTTTTCACATGTGGATTTGCTGTACGGGGGAAACTGGAGGCAGCAGTAGAACCTGCAGAGGAAGACGGCTCAGCGTTTCCCTTCGCTAAATCAGGAAGTGACAAAATGAAAAATCTCGACCTTCTACAACTGTATCCAGGCCGCCGCCGCCGCCGCCGCCGCTGATTCCAGGGAGTTTCATTATCCAGTGTGAATGAGAGTGATGACACACAGAGGACAGCGGCTCAGACAGCTCATCATTAGGAGGGAGGGAGGTGCTGAGAGGCTCATTACGCAGCTTCAGGCCTTTCTGCTAAACACACAGCGCTTTCAACCTGCTGAACACCCTGGATCTGAGGAAACCTGACCCGCTAACAACACACATGTATGAGAGAGAGGAGAGGAGAGGAGAGGAGAGGAGAGGAGAGGAGAGGAGAGACGATGAGAGGAGAGGAGAGGAGAGGAGAGGAGAGGAGAGGAGATGAAACTTGGGAAACTGAATTATAATAGCAGAGAAAACAGAATGTAAGGAAGAATAGAGCGAATGTGGAAGTATCAAACACTAGAGCGTATTAAGTGGAAATATATGAATGAAAAGTATGAAAATCTCTGAATTGCATCATGTGCTGGATGAAGGTGAGCAAAACAACAGCAGAGGAAAATACTGAGAAACAGAGACATGAGAGGAAAATTTGTACTATAAGAAAATAGCAAAAACATGAATATATATACAGAAAGAAAATAGAACTGTAATGAATGAAAAGAAAATAAATGGTGGTGGCTTTTGGATTTTGTAGCGTGTAGTTTGTGTGTGTGTGTGTGTGTGTGTGTGAGAGAGAGAGAGAGAGAGGTTCCTTATGTTACACCATTGAGAACAAAGGCAGAACAACAAACAAACAAACAGAATGAAAGAAAGAAAAATGAGACAGAACAAAGAAGAAAAGAATGAACAAAAGGAATAGAAAGAAAGCAAGGAAAAAGGAAAGAAAGAAAGAATGAATGAGTGAATGAATGAATGAACAAGCGGAACACACACACACACACACACACACACACACTTCAAAGAGGAGATGTGTGTAGGTGCGTTGGTGTATTGTCAAGATAGAAGATTGAAGTTGACTGATCCGGTTTTGCTGTTAACCACAATATAGATCAGTGGTTCTCAACGTGGGGACCAGAAGGGGTCCTTGAGGGGGTTCCAGGGGATCCCCAGAAAGTTGAATGAATTGTTAAACTTCAGTATAATTTAATTTACAAGAAGTTAACTCAATTAGAGAATGTAGAAGAATGATTCATTTCACTGTTATCCCTCAATACAGATGGGAATTCTGGACAAAATAATATCTAACAATAAAAATATTCTCAGATTTGGGTCTGAGAGAATAAAATGGGGGTCCGTGGCCCTAATGTGTACTAAATTAGGGGTCCTTGATATGAAAAAGGTTGAGAATCACTGGTTTAGATGACACACACACACACACACACCACACACACACACACCCCCCCCCCCGTAATAATCAGAGGATATCAGTATGTTCCAGTGATATTTTTGCACCTGAGCGAAGGCAGAAGCTCAGCTCAGATTCCCAACAGAAATGTCTGAGCTCTACTTTCCGTCTCTACTTCCCACCGCGGGCTCCGGTGACGAGCGGCTGGCTGTTTCCACTCAGTCAGGACACCGGACCCGCCGACCGATTTCCCACTGACATTTATCAATCCACCTGATCCCGATGCAGCAGCTCTCCCTTTTTGCTATTTTAAGGGTTTAGGCTGGCCTGGCTCACATGGTGTTCAGAGGAAGCTGCCATATTGTGTCCCTGCTGTCACAGTGCAGCCTGTCTGGTAACCAGCAGACAGGCTGCTGGGAACAAGTCGTCATCATGTGAATGACGCAGGAGCAGAACACGTGGTCTGTAGAGGGTCTGTAGAGGGTCTGAAGAGGGTCTGTAGACGGTCTGTAGACTGTCTGTAGACCACCGCCATTTTTAAAATCCACAGCTGCTGGAAACAAACGCTGGGAGAAAGTTGCCGATTCCACGCAAGTATGCATGAATATTCTTCTTCTTCTTCTTCTTCTTCTTCTTCTTCTTCTTCTTCTTCTTCGTATCATCATTATTGATTATTATTATTACTAGAATTTATAACCTCCTCCTCTCCTTGTCTCCTCTCCTCCTCTCCTCTCCTTTCCTCTCCTATTCTCCCCCTCTCCTCTCCTTGTCTCCTCTCCTTGTCTCCTCTCCTCCTCTCCTCTCCTTGTCTCCTCTCTCCTCTCCTCCCTCTCCTCTCCTCTCCTCTCCTCTCCTCTCCTCTCCTCTCCTTGTCTCCTCTCCTTGTCTTCTCTCCTCTTCTCCTTGTCTCCTCTCCTCTCCTCCTCTCCTCTCTTCCTCTCCTCTCCTTGTCTCCTCTCCTCCTCCTCCTCTCGGGACACAAAAACACACAAACCGCTCTCCAATTATAGTAGTGGGATTATAATTATTATTATTATTATCATTATTATTATCAGTTTTAGTATTTAGGAGTTTTAGTGTCCCATGATGCTCTAAATGCTGTTTCAGAGGCTTTTACAATCCGACAATAAACACTGAATTCCTGTAGATAAAGTGATTTTTTTGGCCTGAAAATGGTCAAATTCTATGCTTTGATCAGTTGGATGAAGGGTTTAGTCCAGAGCTCCTGCATGTAGATCCACATCTCTGCTCATCCTTACAAAAATCCTTAAGCATTATTTTTTTACATTTGGAAAAACACCGTTTATTGGCTATTTTGGTGTTCATTTGCTCTGGTCTCGGTCTTGACTTGAACTTGACTGGATCTGGTTTTGGAATTTACCTGGACTCAACTGAGATGGTTTTAATGAACTTTCAGCACAAAACTATAGTGTTATTACCTCCGCCAAGGAGGTTATGTTTTCGGTGCCGTTTGTTTGTTTGTTTGTCTGTTTGCAGGATTATGGAAAAACTACTGGCCCGATTTTCATGAAACTTTGTGGAAGGGTGCAGCATGGGCCAAGGAAGAACCCATTAAATTTTGGAGCGGATCCGGATCCGACTCACGAACAAGCAATAATAATGGCGGAGGTCTGCGCTCTCCGGGTGCCCTTCTAGTCTTGTGTATAAGTTGGTTATAGATCAGTTCTCACCATTGCCAGCAATGTTAAGAAACAAACTTTCTGTCTCGTCCGACTCTGTCTGTGACACTGATTTAGTGTTTCAACATACAGCAGCTTATAACACAACACAGCTGTTGTCACTGATCTTTCTGTTTCTGTTGTCAGACGACTGGATGACTGTAAAAGAGTGATTTGATTGAGGGTCACATGGGGTCACATGGGGTCACATGGGGTCACACGTGTTCCTACCTGCACCACCTTCCCCTGCGGGCTCTCGGAGAAGACCAGCACCTGGTTGTAGAGCGGATCCAGAGATTTCCTCACGGACTTGGTCTTCTTCTTGGCCACACACATCCCGTTCTCCAGCAGGTAGACTTTGATGTAGGCCGCTGCAACCACAGCAAGACAGGAAAATACTAATTAAACTCACTCTGTTCACCTGAGAGGGACCTGGAAAACACTCTGCAGCACTGCTTTGAGAAGTGCAACACAGGGTCCCACACTCACTGACTTCAAGGACTTTTCAAGGACTCTAAATTGTCAAGTCATGAAATCCTGGCCTGGGTTTTTTCCTCAGGATGGACAGTTGATCCAGACCGGCTGAGGCATGCTGATGAATTTTGGAGCTAAATTGTGATTAAAAAAATCAAGCATTTCTAAGTCTGTCCTTTCATTTTCATAAACTTTAAGGCTTTGTTTTTCTCAAATCCACAAACTTTCAAGGATTTTCAAGGCCTGCAGAAACCCTGAACACAAGGTTTACTAGACATTCCACATCATTTCTTCACATGCATTTCACTTAGAGTAGATTAAGGGGAGTAGAAGAAGGTAGAGTATAACAGAGTAGAGTAGAGTATAACAGAGCATAACAGAGTACAGTATAACAGAGTAGAGTATAACAGAGTAGAGTAGAGTATAACAGAGTATAACAGAGTAGAGTAGAGTATAACAGAGTAGAGTATAACAGAGTAGAGTATAACAGAGTAGAGTACAACAGAGTAGAGTATAACAGAGTATAACAGAGTAGAGTAGAGTATAACAGAGTAGAGTATAACAGAGTATAACAGAGTAGAGTATAACAGAGTAGAGTAGAGTATAACAGAGTAGAGTATAACAGAGTAGAGTATAACATAGTAGAGTATAACAGAGTATAACAGAGTAGAGTAGAGTATAACAGAGTAGAGTATAACAGAGTATAACAGAGTAGAGTATAACAGAGTAGAGTAGAGTATAACAGAGTATAACAGAGTAGAGTATAACAGAGAGGAGTAGAGTATAACAGAGTAGAGTATAACAGAGTATAACAGAGTAGAGCATAACAGAGTAGAGTATAACAGAGTAGAGTAGAGTATAACAGAGTATAACAGAGTAGAGTATAACAGAGAGGAGTAGAGTATAACAGAGTAGAGTATAACAGAGTAGAGTAGAGTATAACAGAGTATAACAGAGTAGAGCATAACAGAGTAGAGTATAACAGAGTAGAGTAGAGTATAACAGAGTAGAGTATAACAGAGTAGAGTATAACAGAGTAGTGTAGAGTATAACAGAGTAGAGTAGAGTATAACAGAGTAGAGTATAACAGAGTAGAGTATAACAGAGTAGAGTAGAGTATAACAGAGTAGAGTAGAACAACATAAGGATTTTGAGGTTCTTTGAGTTCAGATTTTACCTCCTGGAATGAAATGTTGTTGCTAGGCAACACCAGCCAAAATAATATTATGGGTTAGAGCTTTGCCACTGGAGTTCTACTGTATCTACTGACTGGAAGCATCAGATGACTGTCCCACACACACACACATACACACACACACACACATGCACACACACACACACACACACACACACACACACACACACACACAGGCTTTTCATCCTGTATGTTAGATGACAAGATTAAAGATTAGCTGAAATCTGGAGCGAGGTTTCCTTTGTCTTTATATGGCTTTCCTTTCATCTCTCTCTCTCTCTCTCCCTCCCTCTCTCCCCCTCCCTGTCTCTGTCTCTGTCTCTCTCTCTCTCTCTCTCTCTCTCTCTTTTCCCCCCAGACATTGTTTTTATTGCTGACGCTGTTGTCTTCTTATGCAATTAGGATCAATTGCTGGTCTAACATTACGCAACCAGAG
>NW_027284059.1:17500-20000 GCF_046629955.1 Centroberyx affinis | reverse complement strand
TCTCACTTTTTGTCTTTGTCTGTGAATCGAATATTTTCATCTACTCTCTAATCAGCATCATGTTCAGTGTATTAATAACTCTTCACCCTGTTGGATCCAGGTTGTATCCACCAAACACAACTAAACAAGCTGACGTCACGTTACTACTGGGAAATCCATGGGGTTTCCATTCATCAATCGCTTTTTTTCTCTGTCTATCTCTCTCTCTCTCTCTGGGAGATACAGAGGACAGATGATGGGTACATAATTGCAGGTGATGAATGCATAATTAATTACAGATAAACAGTTTTGATTAGGAAACCTCCATTTGCCTCCTTTCTCTCTCCGTTTCTCTCCAACATTTACCATTTAGTGGACCGTTTTATCCTGTGTGCATACTTAGTTCCATGTATTTTTTAGCATGGCTGGCCCCTGTGGGATTTGAACCCCTAATCCTACCAGTGTTAGTGCCTTGCTCTCCCCACTGAGCTAACCAAGGTGGGGTATGCATGATGAAAAGTAACATTCGAGGTTCTTTGTCCCCTATCTACCTGGTACCATGGTGCAGTTGATGGCACTCTGGACTCTGGATCTGGACAATCCAAGTACAATCCAAGTCCCTGTACAGCTACACCAGGATGGCCAAGTGGTTAAGGTGTTGGACTTAAGACCCAATAGACTCATGTCCACGTGGGTTCGAACCCCACTCCTAGTAGCTGAGCTTTTGAGGCAGCAGGGAGGCCTTGCTCTTAGTGAGGGCCTGGGTCTGTATGCATGAGTGTGATATTTAAAGTAACCGGCTACACCATGTTATTGGGCTCGCTGGTTAACTTCCCTGTTAAGTGACGATAACACAGACACCAAAATCATCCATGTGTCCCCGGTAGGTAATATGGTGGCAGTGTAAAACTCTGTGTGTGTGACTGTCCTCCATGGGCTGCAGTTAAAGGAGAAGACCGCTATTTGATCCTCTTCCACTATTAGATCTCATCATCTGTGACTTTCCACACATTCCAAGAGTTATTTTGTGATGAATTTCTGTAATTTACTTTTCTGGTGAACCCACTTTCCCTCAACCTGCCTCCTCTACTTCTACTGCAGTTAGTCACTGCCACCGTTTCCCAGAATGCCTTTCAACAACACGCAGAGAAGATTTGTCAAATCTGCTGTATGTGTAGGTGGAGAGAGCGATAACGATAGTGATAAGAACGAGAGAGCGAGAGTTTTTCCAGTTGAGAAAAAGAAAGAGTCGCCCTTCTTCCTCAAACCCCAGCCTGTCTCTCTGCTGCAATGCATTCTGGTCTCTCTCCTGCTCCTGTGGGTGGAGAAATTGGTCTCATAGGAGTTAGTGCCTTGCTCTCCCCACTGAGCTAACCAGGGGGGCATATGCATCATGAGAAGTAAATTAGAGATCCTTTATTCCTGTCTACCTGGCACCATGATGCAACTGTTGGCACGCTGAATCCGTCAATCCAAGCACAAATCCCTGAACCTAAAGGTGCATCAACACCAGGATGGCCGAGTGGTTAAGGCGTTGGACTTAAGATCCAATGGACTCATGTCCACGTGGGTTCGATCCCCACTCCTGGTAACCGAGCAGGGAGGCCTCGTTGGCAGTTGTCAGCATGACCTTGGTTCAATTTCTTTAAATATGCTTGAGTGTGATACTTAAAGGTAAAGAGGGAGATTGGCTCGCTGGTTAAGTTCCCTGTTAAACGACACCATAATCATCCATGTCTCCCTGGTAGATCATGTGCTCCATGCTAACACTTAGCATCCGCTATGTTGAGTGATAGTAGCATTATCCAAAGTAAGAAGACTGGCCCTAACCCTAATGTGAATTTTAATATATGACCTGGAGATTCATACATTTGAAAATGAATCATCCTGAATTCAATATAGCTGATAGCCAGGTTTATTTTTTGGAACTATTTCAGGTGAGGAACAATGTATTCGTACGCTCAGTGATTTTTAGTCTCCCATCTCCCACCACTTTCACTTCCAATGGAAACAGGGACAGTTCCTGCTAAAACAGCACAATATTTTTTATCTCTTCGAATTTGACCAATCTCCTACACAAAACTGCCAGACTTAGCTGCAAAGGCTATAATTTAAGAGTTTTATCATTTAGCTTTAGAGCTGCTACAAGTTCTCATTTTCTCACTATTGAGATAATGCTAATGGTTACTATGACTCGACATAGTGTATGCTAAAGTGTTAGCATGGAGCTACTATCACTCAACATAGTGTATGCTAAAGTGTTAGCATGGAGCTACTATCACTCAACATAGTGTATACTAAAGTGTTAGCATGGAGCTGCTATCACTCAACATAGTGTATGCTAAAGTGTTAGCATGGAGCTTACTATCACTCAACATAGTGTATGCTAAAGTGTTAGCATGGAGCGCTGGAGCCAATGATCTACCGGGGACACTTGGATGATTTCGGTGTCTACAGTGTGTTCTCATCATTAACAGGGAAGTTCACCAAAAAGCCAAATCTCCCAAAAGACTCCCTTGCC
>NW_027284059.1:0-12500 GCF_046629955.1 Centroberyx affinis | reverse complement strand
TGATTTTCTGTAACTACTTGCAAATTTAAACACTGTATCCATGTTTATGTTTATTGTGACTCATTTCTATTTGTTTGGTGGTAATAAAGCTCTATTTGAATTTGGTGTTCTCTCTCTCTCTCTCTTTTACTCTCTCTGATGCTCTCTCTCTCAGTTCAATTCAGCTTGCTTTATGAGCATGGATGTCAGATGAACACTGTTAGCAAAGTGTTTAAATACAAATGAGAAAATAGCTGAATATAAAAAGGTACAAATGATAACTATCCCTCCGTCTTCTTCTTTCTGGTGCGCTCTCTCTCTCTCTCTCTCTCTCTCTCTCTTTCTCTCCTTTCTTTCTCTCTGTCTCTGATGCTTTCCCATTATTACTCTATTATTCCAAATATGAGTTTTTGTGTTTACATGAAACTATCAGTAGCCAGTTTTTTTTTTTTTTTTATCTACCTGAATACATGAAGACAGTCTAATGCTCTGTAGTTTCCCTGCTCTCTTCATTAGTGGCTACAGGTTGTTTTGATGCTCGTGACTCTGTGGAATTAGAGCTTACACTGTTCACCAAACACAACAATAAAAAAAAAAAAGTGGTGTTTACATGACAGAATGTACCAATTTATATATCAGCCCTACAAGAGCAAAGAGAAGTCACTATATTGTGGGTTTTGTGGCTTTTTTAAAAGTCAAACGTCACGACTAAAGTTTCGATTTCATTCTAAGAAGAATTAGACCCATATATTCAACTAAACAACATATATTATCCACTTCTGTACCCAGAGTACATCTGTCAGGACAGGAGATGATGAAGATGAAGATAATGAAGTCATTTTTCTCAGTTTCACTCTGTGCAGCTTTAGCTTTAGCTTGGTAAGGCAGAATATCTCAGCTAGCACAGCCGCATGTTTCATATCCGGGATACGGGCTCATCCCGGTTATTGTAAACAGGAAATTGCGTTTACATGCAGCAGCTCATAAATGGAATATTTGAATATCCAGAATATGAACAGAATATTAATGTGCCCCCCCCTCCCCCTCTAGTCTGTCTGTCTGTCTAGTGTTGTTATGTAATGTAGTAGGAATTCAGGCTGGCAGCGAGGCTGTTACTGATCTGTGTGTGTGTGTGTGTGTGTGTGTGTGTGTGTGTGTGTGTGTGTGTGTGTGTGTGTGTGGTAGTACTACACTGGTGCTGCTGATGTCACAGGTGTTTTTCCCACTGGGGTTTATCATATATTCTCTCTCCATGTCGTCATCAGCGTCCCTCCTGCTGTTCATTCAAACCACCATCAGTGTTTTGGATTTTACTGATTTAATATGCATCCTTTACTGTATTTGGTTGTTTAATATATTTGTTTTTTTATCTGTTTTAAAGTGTCTTTGAGTATCATGTAGGCTAAAGCACTTTAGGCTTTGGAAAGAAATTCATACATAGGATCAACTTCACTATTTATATTTGTCTAAGAAACTAATTTCAAGCATTTAAGCAGAAGCCTTTAGATCAAAATGGCTTTAAGAGAATGAAAAACATAGAATATTCAGTCAGGTGGGTGTAGATCAGTGGTTCTCAACGTGGGGTCCGGGGACCACTAGGGGTCCTTGAGGGGGTTCCAGGGGGTCCCCAGCAAATTGATGAATTATTAAACTTCACCGTTATTTAATTTACAATAAGTTAACACAATCAGAGACTGTAGAAGAATGACTGTTTTGATCATAGTTTCTCTGTTATCTCTCTACATACAATAGAGACAGTCATGGGATTCTGGACAAAATCATATCTGACAATAAAAATATTCTCAGATTTGGGTCCGAGAGACAACATCTCATCAAATGGGGGTCCGTGGCTCTAACGTGGACTAAATTAGCGGTCCTTGATATGAAAAAGGTTGAGAATCACTGGTGTAGACCAGTGGTTCTCAAACTTTTTCACGTCAAGGACCCCTAAACCGACACAAATTAGACCACGGACCCCCATTTGATAAGATTTTGTCCCAGAGTCCCTCATCTGATAAGATTTTTGTTTTTAGATTTTTTTTTTTTTTTTTTAGTTTTATGTGTATGAAACCCATGACCAAAATAGTCATACACTCTGTCATTGTGTTACTTATGGATGGAATTATAGTGAAAATAAATGATTCCCCTTTTTGCTGGGGACCCCCTGGAACCCCCTCAAGGACCCCACTTTGAGAACCACTGGTGTAGATGATGTGTATATGTAGTATGTTTATATGTGACTAGACTAACTAATCTTCACATGATTCGTGTCCGCAACATGCAAATCATTTCACTGAATGTTCTCAGTTTCTCAGCTGAAACAGAGCCTCAGACAGCAGCTGGTCTGGGGTCTGTCAGGACGTCACTCACTTGCCCTCGGAGCCGTAGCTGTTCATGCTGTCCTCGATGGACTCGTGACTCGCCTGCCGCACCGTCCGGCTGGGCATCTCCACCGCCAGGCCGGTCTCCGTGCTGCGCTGGATCCCCCCCTTCAACCTCCTGCCCTCCGTGTCCACTGAGGGAGAGAGAGAGAGAGAGAGAGAGAGAGAGAGAGAGAGAGAGAGAGAGAGAGAGAGAGAGAGAGAGAGAGAGACAGAGGGAGAGAGAGAGAGAATTTGATATTTTATATTTTTCTCTTTGAATGTTATTGTGTACTGCATATAAAATGTGTGGTGTAACCCTTGTTACCAACAAACATCAATTCCTTCACATAGTTTACTGATCCTCACTCTGTGATGGAGGCTCTGGGTTCAGGAGCTGAACACACAGCAACCCAGTTCCTCTGTCCAGGCACTGACTCTCTCACACACACACACACACACACACACACACACACACACACCTAGACTGATATTCATCTTGATGCTTTGGCAATATTGTCTGTGAACTTTCATGCCAATAAAGCACATTGAATTGAATTGAGAGAGAGGGAGGGAGAGGGAGAGAGAGAGACAGAGAGAGAGGAAGAGAAGAGAGACAGAGGGAGAGAGAGAGAGAGAGAGGGAGGGAGAGAGGGAGAGAGAGGGGGAGAGGGAGAGAGAGAGAGGGGGGGGAGAAAGAGAGGGAAGAGGGGGAGAGAGAGAGAGGGAGAGAGAGAGGGGAGAGAGAGGGGAGAGAGAGAGAGAGGGAGAGGGGGAGAGGGAGAGAGAGAGGGGGAGAGAGAGAGAGAGGGAGGGAGAGAGAGAGAGAGAAAGAGAGAATTTTTAATTTCAAAAAGCTCATTTATTGACCTCTTAATCTTACAAATCCGTTAAGAAACCAGTGCATTAATCAGGTTAAGTAGCATTTAGATTGCACTACTTCCACCTATAAGCAGAAAGCAAAAAACATGACCAAAGGAAAAATAGAGAAAGAGAGAGAGAGAGAGAGAGAGAGAGAGAGAAGTCAGCAGAATACCTTGTTTCAGTAAATATAATACGATAAATAAAATAAATACATAAAACAATTAAATAGGCTACATAAAGTCACAATGAGGCAGCATGTTAAGAGCATCTTGCTTCATGAACCGCTTATTTCTCAGCCAACCAATCACGATGAAGGACGGTCTGGCCGTTTCCCACAACAACAACAACAAAGATGGAGAAAGTCAAAGAGCCGGTGGAGAAGCTGGTCGCTGCAGTAAGTGAATCTGTTTCCATAACACCGGCCACAAAGAGGCAGAGTGGATCATACTGGGCGTGTTTTGGGATTATCTGGTGAGACTTTGCTCGTTAGTTAGCGAGCTAGCAGCTGCTCCGCTAACATCAGATCACGTTATCATGATCGGCTTTTTATTTTTCCAGGCAGAGCTTTGTCCAGTTGCCTGATCTCAGACAGAACTGTCAACTCGTTCCACTCCGTCTCCATCTTCAGTCTGACATTGCCTCCACTCTAACCGATTTCCATGGGGGAGGGGGATTCGATTTTCCCTAACCGATCACTAGAGACCGACGTATCCGCCTGAATCTAACGTCATTTTAAGTGGACACTGATGCGTAGCCATGACAACACCAGAGACGGTTCAGAAAGTATAGAGCATCTTTGACGACACGGAGCCAAGTAAAAACAAAGTATTTCGGATTTCAAAGTAATTGGTACTTTTAATGGATTTGGAACAGCCTGGATAGCAGCGTCTATCTTGTCTATAGCGGCCTCCATTGTTGTTATTACTCCTCCTTGGTTCCGGCACACAGCTTGACAACAGCTTGACAACAGCCCTGATTGGCTAATTGACCAGAATCAGTCAACTCAGTGGAGTGGGCGGAGTCAAAGGTCTGGACCCAGGCAACTTTGTCCACACAGCACAGCCTTAAAGAATACAAGTAACTCCAGCAGCCTCAGAGTTAAAGTGCATGTTGTTTGTAGTATGTGCACTTTACTGTAATGTCCTTGTGGTTCAGTTGTAGCTGTATTTCAGCGGTGTGTGTGTGTGTGTGTGTGTGTGTGTGTGTGTGTGTGTGCTGCTCTGACCTGAAGGACGAGAGCGGCGATGAAAAATCACTTTACAGGCCAAGGACAAAAGCTCTCCACTCCTCAGACGAGACGCTGCATCTCGTTGGAAAATAGACCACAAAAATCGATGTACAGCACACTTTATGGGACCTGTCTCTGTGGCAGGTGGGCGCCCTGTCTGCTGTGTGTGTGTGTGTGTGTGTGGGCGACACTGACTTTTTATACAATACTTATGAATATCATCAATCAATAATGAAATTCTTTCCGGCACGGGGGCTTAGCTTGTCTTAGTGTGTGTGTGTGTGTGTGTGTGTGTGTGTGTGTGTGTGTGTGTGTGTGTGTGTGTGTGTTTCTGAATGAACAAAATCAGTGAACATAAGCTAGAATCAATCACATAAAATACATATGATAGAGGTTAAAGCATTCATGTTCCTGGGTTACAGCCTGCATTCAAATCCAAGCCATGTTCTACTCTCTCTCTCTTTCTCTCTCTCTCTCTCGTGCATCCACAGACAGTTTCAATCACCTTAATGGAAAGAAAACTGCTTTAGGAAGTCTGATACACACACACACACACATGCACACACACACCACACACACACACACACACACACATACACACATGGCGTCATGAAGTTAGTTCTGTGGTTATTAAGGAGCGACCTAGAACGGTTCTATTTCCATCGCGCTCATGTGGGACGGAGGCTGGCAGATTTGGGTTAGAGCCTCCTCTTCCTCCTCCTCCTCCTCCTCCTCCTCCTCCTCCTCCCCCTGGCTTCATGTGATCAGTTATCTGCTGTGTTCGTCACGGAGCCGGAGCTGTGGAGGTCAGGTTACCCTCCATCACTCTATTCGGGACAGAAAGTTCAACTGAATCTGACCTGAGCTGCAAATCTGTTGACATTCAGGGAAAAAATCCTCTGACTCTGAGGCCAGTCTGTGATGTCCGACGCCGTTCCAGGAGTTATTTTGTGATAAAGTCCAGGGGCCGGTTGCACAAAACACCAAGTTTTCTCCTTAAAGTCGAGATGAAATGAAAAATGCATTTTTAAACCCTTTTAGATCACATTCAAGGTCATATTGTGCACCTATTTAACAGTATATGGCAAAAAAAATCAAAAATCAATTTCTTTGTATTCTTATATCAAAATCCAATCATGTTTTTCTTCCTGTAAAACAAAATATGTCGTGTGCTTACGTAAGCATGAACCAACCAATTTCAACCAATAATATCATGACATCCACCCATCAATCATTCTTCAACCTGGTGTGTGTGGAGCCAACAGTCCTCTGTAGCTCCATTTCTCTCTGTAGCTCCGTATCGCGCTAAACTCTAAGCCCCGCCCACTGTTTAGCGGTCCAATCAAATGCGAAGGATTTGATTTAAATCCCTCTTGTAACTGTACACCGCTCAAATATTCCGTTTCACTGGGAAATACGTCACAGTACAGAAGCTAAAGACGCTCTAACTTCCGTTTCAGTGGGACTTTAAGTATGACACTTAAGGCTTAATTTCTCCTGAGGGACTTACTTAAGGGTGTTGCACAGAATCCCTTAAAAGGTTTCTGTAGTTAAGGAAAAACGTTAAGGCATTTACTGCATTGAAAGAGATTTTACAGCGGTAAAATTCTACAGTTTCCATGGAGACCGTTTGTTTGCTTGCACTTGCGCTTGTGATACCTGTTATCGCCTCACAAAGTTGGCCTATAGATAGTAAAAAAAAAATGGCAGAAGAAAAGAAGACAAGAAAACCAAATTGGTCGGAGAAGGAAAAGATTATACTTCTGGAGGAATACAATAACAGAAAGCACAAACTAAAAAGTAAATTTGATCCGCAAATAACAGCAAACAGAAAACAACGAATGTGGGAGGAAACTGCAACGAAAATTAATTCTAGAAGTCTGGTGAAGAGGTCCATCATTACTTTGGTTGCTAAGGTCTTTTGTGCAACGGTTTAACTAACTTTAAGGGACTCCTTAAGTATAAGACCAAGATAAGGAGAAAACCTTAAATACTTAAGTGAACATTTTAAGGAAACCTTAAGGAGAAAACTTAAGGGTGTTTTGTGCAACCGATTTTATTTTAAGGAAACCTTAACTCTGACTTTAAGGAAAATCTTAACTTAAGGTGTTTTGTGCAACCGGCCCCTGTAATTTACTTTTCTGGTGAACCCACTTTCCCTCAACCTGCCTCGTCTACTTCTACTGCAGTTAGTGGTTTTCTACATTTCCCAGAATGCCTTTCATCAACGAGAGAAGAGATCTAAACCTGCTGCTTTTGATCATATGGGTATAGAAATATTGCTAGCTAACTAGCTAATACCTAACTAGCGTTTCTATGATTGCGGCTGCACTGCTTCCTCAAACTATACTCCAGCCTGTCTCTCTGCTGCAGTGCATGCTGGTCTCTCTCCTGCTCCTGTGGGTGGAGAAACTGGTCTCTCTCCTCTTCTACAATGGATTTCTCCCTGTATGGCTGTTGAGCGTCTCTTGGTGCAAAATGGTGGCTCTAGAAAGAAGCCTGGGTAATGTGTGTGTATGTTTGTTTACATAGTGCTGTACAAGTGTGTGTGTGTGTGTGTGTGTGTCAATGTGTGTGTCAGCATGTTCGATGATGCATGATTTGCATATATGTTTGTTTATGTTGTTCTGTACCTGTGAATGTGTGTGTGTATCTGTGTGCATGTGTGTGAGTCTATTCACTGTATTTCTGTGTGTGTGTGTGTGTGTCTGTGTACATGACATGTTTTTTTAGTACAAGCGCTTCTGTGATTTTGTGTATGTGTGTGTGTGCTTGTGTATCTGTGTGTGTGTGTGTCTGTGTGTGTGTGTGTGTGTGTGTCCTGTGTTCCGTGGCGACTTTCTATGCCAAGCGTCGCCTCTGACTGTCTGCCTCTCTGTCATCGCCGGTCGCCGTGGCGCCTGGGAAAAGGACACTCTGTCACCAGCAGCGCTGACACGGATACGGTTGCTATGGACTTGGATGCTGTTACTACGGAGACTGCAGCGGAACCCGAGCCTGTGGCGTGGAGGATGCTCTCACAGCCTTTTAACACAGAGGGATCATTATGTTCTGCGGTAGTGTCTGTGTGTGTGTGTGTGTGTGTGTGTGTGTGTGTGACCTCTCGTCAGTAGTGGTGTATTGAGGCAGAGTAGATTTACATAACAATATAACAGGTGGATAATGGCTGGAGACACTTTAACCACTCTGCATGGAGACGACCCTTCATCACACTGATGGGATATTATCTCCATTCAGTTTATCTCAGTTCAATTCAATCCAATTCAAAAAGCTTTATCGATGTGAGAGTGGAAAGCAATCCTGCACGGCATCCCGACAAAAGATTAACATGTAGAAGATCAACAATTTTCCCATTTTTTAAAGGTATAATATGTAACATTTCCACATTTAAAATATGTAATAAAATATTTGAGTTGTGTACTTACATTATCCCAAATGTTTCCAACAATGTTCAAACCCAGAGAAATCCCTAATTATATTCAAGGTAACGGTGCGTTTCATTTGGTCTCCTGTCATGACGTCATATCCCCTTTACCCCCTAACTTCCTGTCAATGGCGTCATATCCCCTTTACTCCCTAACTTCCAGGGAAACACGGAAACACCAGATGATCCGTCAGAGAGTGAGGAAGGAAGTCGGCCAGCTAGCTAGCTAGCCGCTCTAGCCGCTCTGTTGTTTTTATCATTCTATTGTTTTTATCGCTCACTGTGACGGATCTCGATTATTCATTCCCGTTTGCTGCGAGTTCTGTCTCCGAAGCTGTAAGCCGTAAAAAAACTCCCATGATCCCACACTACTTCAAACTACGTCTTTTGTTATTGTTTTGATTGAGTGACCCCTAGCGGCAGAAATTACATACTGTGCGTTTAAAATATTTTTTACACTTTCAATCTTCAATGCTTTCTCACATCACTTTAGGTGTAGAATGCTTTCCCTTTTTCTGTTTTCTGTCTATTTCTCTTCTCTTTCTCACATCAGAATACTCTCTGTCTCAGTCTCTCTCTCTCTTTCTCTCTCACTTGAAGTTAATCCTCTCTAAGGCTGCGTTCACACCCGCCATGTTTGGAGCATTTTTTTTTTTTTTTTCAAACTCTGCAACATTTCCTCCTTTAGTTTGGTTTGTTTGTCCAGGTGAGAGCGATGCCGTTTGAACACTGGTGGCACCAAATAAGACGCCTGAAAATGTGAGTCTCAGTCCTCTAACAAGAGAACTGCTGTGCGGTTCGTTAGGAGTGAGACTGAAATCCAACCGACTGCAGGAAACCACCCCAAAACACAAAGGGATTATGGGTAGAAGGAGACCTTTGCGATTCCTCATGCTTGGAAAGCCTAGCAGAACAAAATAAAGTCTGGACTGAGGCTCATATTCAGCTGTTTCTTCATGTGTTCTTAGCTGGTATGAACACCACAGAAGAAGAGACAGACAAGTCCATCATGCTGCTCAACTGTACTGTAACATAAAAACACTTTTCCCTCTGTGGGCAGCTGTTGTTGTTGATTTGTTTCCAGGTGTTCCAGGTCTTAAGTCCAGTCCAGTCATGTGGATCCTGGTGGCTCAGTGTGTTTGTAGTCTGACTCAACGGATGTTTCATGGAGGAATTGCAAATCCTACTCTGGTCCACGCTGTCAACCTGATTTTCCCCTGTTTTTTCCACCACACCCACAGCTTTGGTCCTTGGTTGAAGAAATACAAATTACTCATTCACTCCAACCTGACAAGGGCCTCAGACAGACTTTCATCCTGAAGATATGGAAGTGATTTCACTTAATTTAATTAAACTTCCTGAAATTCCAATTCTATTTCCAGTAGGTTTGTTTCAAATTCCAATTCCTCAGTTGAATTGAAATTGATGAGTTCATTCATGAATTGTCCCCAAACTCTGGTTCACTTTCCCCTCTCAAAGACACAGAAAACACAGACTATAATGTTACAAGATGTAAAGGTAACACTTTACAATAAGGGTCACTAAGTTAAGGGTTAGTTAATGCTTAATAAACATTAACTAACCCTTAATTAACAGTTAACTAATGTGTCTGGTAATCATTTACTAATGGTGTTCATGTTAACTATGGTATTCATTTGTACATTATTTAATAGTCATCTTTATAAACTATTAAATAATGTATAAATTAATACCTTAGTTAACATGAACACCATTAGTAAATTACACATTAGTTAACTGTTAATTATGGGTTAGTTAATGCTTATTAAGCATTAACTAACCCTTAACTTAGTGTACCCTTATTGTAAAGTGTTACCAATGTAAATAATACAATGCCATGGAGATAGTATTACATATCAATAGCAAGGACGTTTAGTATACAACTACACAACAATACAAATGCATAGTAAAATAAGGGCCACATCTAAAACAAGGGCCCCTAGCTGCTCCTGACCTCTGACCCCGCTGCTGATGTGAACATGTATCGGTCAGATGGCAGATGGGAAGAAAACATTCCTAATTATTATCTATTATAAATCTAAAATGTGTTCAAATCTCTGCATCTCTCCCAACCCAGCTCCCTGTCTCTGCTCTGTATCTCAGGTAAAATCCCACTTCACTCTAAAATACTGTGGTGGCAAATGTAGTTCAGCCGCCTGTGATGTAGAGCGCCCGCTGTGATGTAGCACAAAAAGTGTCTGATGTGTCGCACAAAGTTGTGATGTAGCAATCAGAGAGCCGGGCCTCATTAGTCTGTCTCCCAGCGGAGAGATATTAAAGAAAGGAGAGCAGATATAAAAATAGCTGCTCCCCATTCAGCCAACTTATCTGGCAGACAGACTGACTGACAGACAGGAAGAAGGGCAGCGAAACTGTGACAAGGCTGGTCACACTTTGTGCACTAAAAAGTTCACAACACAGAGATAAAACTTCTACAGAAACATACTGCAGAGGCTAAACCAAACCACATCTGGCTCACCGTGGAGGTTCACTGGAGAATTGTCTGTCTAGATATCTACCAAGCAGATTGGAAACGGTGCCATGCCATTGTTCCGACGGCCCATTATTCCCAAACCCCGATAGTCTGAAAACTCCATGCCTGGCTCCGTAAGCTTGCTCTAACCCTGACCTCAGTGACCCCATGCCTCAACCCAACCACCTCCGGGATAACGGGCTGTCGGACAAATGGGCTTCCGGTCCAATGCGTGGACATTTTTCAGACTATTGGGGTTTCGGAATAATGGGCCGTCGGAACAATGGGCAGTCCCCGGAGGTCCACTGGGGAATTGGCTGTCTAAATATCTACCAAGCAGCTTGTTGTGGTGTGGCTGCAGATCCATTCAGTAACGTTCTCAGTAAAAGTGAATAGTGTGATAAGGTGGATTTGTTTCCAAATGTAGGTTACTGTGACACAGTAAACTGTCTTGTCTTTAGCCCTAGTCTCTACTCCAAAACATGAAGAGTTGTAGCTTGAGAAGAGTCAGCTCAGTTAACCTGAACAAACTGTTAGCTAGCTAACTAGCCAGCAAACACACTGATGTTAATGTCAACATGCTAATGCTAGCTGCTACTAGATACGTTAGCTAGTGTGCTAATCAAATGTGTTAACAACAAGACAGTGATGGATAGCTGACCAGATACTATGGTTAGCTAGCTAACAAGCTGACATTATCTAAACACTAAATCAATCAGATGGATCAGTGATGAAATGATTCTCAGTTTAAAATAAATTAACCACGTCTTTTCAGTTCTGTTAAGATGGACAAGTTGCTATCAGATGTTCACATCCACTGATGCCCAAGAGATGAGGTCCTCCAATATGGCCGCCAGAAGTTGACAAAGCCTCTAATGATTGTGCAAATTGAGCAAGCTAAAAATATTGCATGTACATTGTACTGGCTGTATAGTTATATATTTATACCTATTTGTACTAACATCATTCCAACTCATGTACCGCTTTTTCTCTCCTTGTGGTCTTAAAAACTCCCAGTGTATATAGACTTTTGCATTACTAACCTCCATACCTCCAGTCAGGAAGGCTCCACTAGAAAGACTCTACTATATATACAGTATGTATACAATTTATAATAAATTCTAATCTAATTGGCAAGCGTTGTGCCATAAGGCCTCGACTCTCCTGACCGTAAACACTCCTGATTTATACGGAGGCTGCTCCGGTCCAGTAATTAACGACACTTGCATCAATTAACTCTGGATTCACCCCTCAACCACGTGAACTTGTAAGCAGACAGAAAGGCCAAGACATCCAGACAGAGACAGACTGACTGAGGGGGGGGGGGGGGGGGGGGGGGGGAGAAGAGAGAAAAATACAGAAGCCCATTGAGAACAATTATTCCTACATTTTATTTATGCCATTTTCCAATGATACCGAGTTAATTTTTCTCATTATTTCGCGATAAGGTAATACAGTAATTATTTTACATAATGAATACTTTATATTGTTCCTCAGGATTTGCAGAGTTATTTCGGGAAAACATTCTAATTTTTCTCATTATCTCCCAAGATCTCAAGATAATTTTCTCATTATACAAAAACACAAAAAAAAATGAAATGAAAACAAAATGTGTTAACTCAAGATAATGACATAAATATCTCAATATCTCATTATCTTGGGAAAACAAAAGGTATTACCTTGACATAATGACATAAATAACTCGAGAAAACAAAGAAAATTAACTCTTTATCTCAGGAAAACGCCTTAAATAAAATGTAAAGTACTGTGCAAAAGTCTTAGGCACATGTAAAAAAAAACCATCTATACAGCGAAGATGCTTTCAAAAATAAGGAAATTAAAGTTTCTACTGACACACTAATGCAGAAAACAAATAAATAAACATCTAAGACAAAATTTATGTAAAAAAAAAAAGTGTTCTGTACAACCTCCAAAAAAGGCCCTAGGAGCGATGAACAGAGAGAACGGGGAGGCGCAGAGTTTCAGTCTTAACGTCTTCCTCAACACATACGAGGTTCAGCTTCATGTTGTCTCTCTCTGTCTTTCCTCTGTCTTTTCTACAGAAGCCCAGTTGAGGACATACATTCATACAGTACTGTGCAAAAGTCTCTGGCACCCTAGATTTTTTTTTACATAAATTTTGTCTTAGATGTT
>NW_027284058.1:0-20937 GCF_046629955.1 Centroberyx affinis | reverse complement strand
ATTTTGCCGATCATAATCTGTACATTCACATATTGGTTTTCATCATATTCCCATTCTCTTTCTCATTTGTAAATATTGCTCATATCTCAATAGTTTTATAATACCTCACAGATTTTATACTGCATATATTTCACTTCTTAGTATATGTTCTTAACATTAGCATTAAACTGTGTTGTGTTTAATATCGTCCATCTGCTCTATTCTTATCTATATTCTATTTTTCTTTACTGTATCCTGTTACTATTTGTTGCTGAAACGACACGATTTCCCCACAGGATCAATAAAGTTGAATCTAATCTAATCTAATCTAATCTAATCTAATCTAATCTAATCTAATCTAATCTAATCTAATCTAATCTAATGTCAGTGCTGTGACAGCAGTAAAGACAACAGACTGCTGGATGGCTTTCTGTCAGTATGATGCAGCTCATTTCCAAAGTGACACCAACACTCTCTGTTATCAGTCATCCTGTCCTCAGCGGCCTGACAGCCAATCAGAGCGGAGGGGGTCAAAGTCAAGGTGGGTGGGTGGGGGACCCAAGGGTGTCCTGGGAGGTTCCAGTCTGGGAGGGGGGGTAGAGTTACAGGAAGCAGCAGAACCCAGCGGGGACTCTGCTGAATTATTAATAACTTAATGGACAACTTTCATTTTTTTCTGCCGTCAAATTCACTTTAAACTCCAGGAGGGAAGAGATCTGGAGTCACCTGAGATTTCCCATGAGGCCTCAGGCACCAGAACGTCAAGGATAAACGACAAACCTCATCCTGATGGATGGGAAGAGAGTGAGAGAGAGTGACAGAGAGAGAGAGAGAAAAAGAGAGAAAGAGAGAGAGAGACAGAGAGAGAGAGAGAGAGAGAGGGAAAACGGCTATAGAGGATTAGTGCGATCGCCTTTAAGCATCTTCACCACATTAACCTCGTCCATCCATCCTGATTCAGGCTGAGCTGAGCGAACACTGCAGCCATTCTACCAAACAATCCAGATCCTCCAAACTCTCTACCAAACCCTCGAACAATTCCTCCAAACCCTCCAGAAGTCCCCAATCCCTCCAAAACCACCAAACCCTCCCTCAAATCGGCTAACTCTCTACCAAACCCTCGAACAACTCATCCAAACCCTCCAGGCCCTCTAGCAAACCCTCCACCAAAACCAGCAAACGCTTCTCACAAACCTCCCAAACCTTCAAAAACCCTCCAGACCCTCCAAACTCACCGGACTCTCTACCAAACCCTTGAACAATTCCTCCATACCCTCCAGAACTCCCCAATCCCTCCAAACCATCGAACAAACCCTCCACCAAAACCACCAAACCCTCCCTCAGATCCTACAAACCCTTCACCAAACCCTCACCTCAAGTTACTCTTAAGAAACGTAACCCCACTTTTTCTGGTTTGTGACCGGGAGGTTGGCGGGTCGAATCCCTGGATGAGGTGCGACAGGGTTCAGGTTCAAACCCGCGGTGCTGTCAGAACATGTGACAGACCCTGCTGGACGCCCACATCCCACAATGCCTAGCGCTGGCGTCTCCTCTCATCCCCCACCCACTCTCTCCTCCTGCCATCCCATAATTTGGCTTCCTCAGATTGTCAGATCAATACTAACCTGCCAGAGAGAGATAACAATACTGACAGACTGTCCAAACACCAACACCCTCTACTGACTGATACTGACTGATACTGACTGATACTGACTGATACTGACTGATACTGACTGACTGACTGATATTGACTGACTGTTACCGACTGATACTGACTGATACTGACTGATACTGACTGATACTGACTGATACTGACTGATACTGACTGACTGACACTGACTGATACTGACTGATACTGTCTGATACTGACTGATACTGACTGACACTGACTGACTGATACTGACTGACTGTTACCGACTGATACTGACTGATACTGACTGATACTGACTGATACTGACTGATACTGACTGATACTGACTGACTGACACTGACTGATACTGACTGATACTGACTGATACTGACTGACTGATACTGACTGACTGATACTGACTGATACTGACTGACTGACTGATATTGACTGTCTGATACTGACTGATACTGACTGACACTGACTGACTGATACTGACTGACTGTTACCGACTGATACTGACTGATACTGACTGATACTGACACTGACTGATACTGACTGACTGATACTGACTGACTGACACTGACTAATACTGACTGACTGATACTGACTGATACTGACTGATACTGACTGATACTGACTGACTGTTACCGACTGATACTGACTGATACTGACTGTCTGATACTGACTGATACTGACTGACACTGACTGACTGATACTGACTGACTGATACTGACTGACACTGACTGACTGATACTGACTGACTGATACTGACTGATACTGACTGATACTGACTGATACTGACTGACTGATACTGACTGATACTGACTGATACTGACTGATACTGACTGACTGATACTGACTGACTGACACTGACTAATACTGACTAATACTGACTGACTGATACTGACTGACTGATACTGACTGATACTGACTGACTGACACTGACTGATACTGACTGACACTGACTGATACTGACTGACACTGATTGATACTGACTGACTGACTGACTGACTGACTGATACTGACTCTGATTGATACTGACTCTGATTGATACTGACTGACTGATACTGACTGACTGATACTGATTGATACTGACTGACTGATACTGACTGATTGATACTGACTGACTGACACTGATTGATACTGACTGACTGATACTGACTGATTGATACTGACTGACTGACACTGATTGATACTGATTGATACTGACTGACTGATACTGACTGATTGATACTGACTGACTGACACTGATTGATACTGACTGACTGATACTGACTGACTGACACAGATTGATACTGACTGACTGATACTGACTGACTGATACTGACTGATACTGACTGACTGACTGATACTGACTGATACTGACTGATATTGACTGTCTGATACTGACTGATACTGACTGATACTGACTGACTGACTGACTGACTGACTGACTGACTGATACTGACTGACTGATACTGACTGATACTGACTGACTGACTGATATTGACTGTCTGATACTGACTGATACTGACTGACTGATACTGACTGATACTGACTGACTGACTGATACTGACTGACTGATACTGACTGACTGACTGACTGACTGATACTGACTGATACTGACTGATACTGACTGATACTGACTGATACTGACTGACTGATACTGACTGATACTGACTGACTGACTGACTGATACTGACTGACTGATACTGACTGTTACAGGGAGAGAAGAAGTTCCATCAAGGCTGTGATTCACCAGATTGTGCTCATGACCTCTTGTTGTATTCCTGCACAACAGAAACATTTCATCCCACCTGTTCGGCTTCATTCGTGCACACGGAACCCATTTTGTTCCCTCAATTTGTTCTTTTTGTTCCCTTGAATTAATCATTTTTACGCATAAAATAATTACGTTCCCACAATTAAAATATCACATCAGTTATTCCAAAATGATTTCAACTGACTCTGAAAACATGTTGTCTGTTCTTTTGATTCACTGTTAATCCAACCAGGACAACAGCAGAAGAAGAAATCTCCGTTATGACCCGACTCTTTGTGAGCTTTTGATGTGGACATGTTTTATATATAGACGTGTTTTATATAGACGTGTTTTATATATAGACGTGTTTTATATATAGACGTATTTTATATAGACGCGTTTATATATAGACGTGTTTTATATATAGACGTGTTTTATATATAGACATATTTTATATATAGACGTGTTTTATATAGACGTGTTTTATATATAGACGTGTTTTATATATAGACGTGTTTTATATATAGACATATTTTATATAGACGTGTTTTATATATAGACGCGTTTTATATATAGACGTGTTTTATATATAGACATGTTTTATATATAGATGCGTTTTAAGCCTATATACAGACGTGTTTTATATATAGACGTGTTTTATATATAGACATGTTTTATATATAGACGTGTTTTATATATAGACGTGTTTTATATATAGACATGTTTTATATATAGACATGTTTTATATATAGATGCGTTTTAAGCCTATATACAGACGTGTTTTATATATAGACGCGTTTTATATATAGACATGTTTTATATATAGACATGTTTTATATATAGACGCGTTTTAAGCCTATATATAGACGTGTTTTATATATAGACATGTTTTATATATAGACATGTTTTATATATAGACATGTTTTATATATAGACGCGTTTTAAGCCTATATATAGACGTATTTTATATATAGACGTGTTTTATATAGACGTGTTTTATATATAGACGTGTTTTATATATAGACGTATTTTATATATAGACGTGTTTTATATATAGACGTGTTTTATATATAGACATATTTTATATAGACGTGTTTTATATATAGACGCGTTTTATATATAGACGTGTTTTATATATAGACATGTTTTATATATAGATGCGTTTTAAGCCTATATACAGACGTGTTTTATATATAGACGTGTTTTATATATAGACATGTTTTATATATAGACGTGTTTTATATATAGACGTGTTTTATATATAGACGCGTTTTATATATAGACATGTTTTATATATAGACATGTTTTATATATAGATGCGTTTTAAGCCTATATATAGACGTGTTTTATATATAGACGCGTTTTATATATAGACATGTTTTATATATAGACATGTTTTATATATAGACGTGTTTTATATATAGACGTGTTTTATATATAGACGCGTTTTATATATAGACATGTTTTATATATAGACATGTTTTATATATAGATGCGTTTTAAGCCTATATACAGACGTGTTTTATATATAGACGCGTTTTATATATAGACATGTTTTATATATAGACATGTTTTATATATAGACATGTTTTATATATAGACGCGTTTTAAGCCTATATATAGACGTGTTTTATATATAGACGTGTTTTATATATAGACACGTTTCAAGCCTATATATAGACGTGTTTTATATATAGACATGTTTTATATAGACATGTTATATATATACGTTTTATATACATAGAGTGCCATTTCACTGTTTCGAGGAAACATTTTGGAAACTTTTTAAATGTGGAGCACAAATCAAGGGAACCAGCTGTATCTCATGCGCACAAATAAAACAAAATGAGTGTTTGAACTGCATAGTGTGTGCATGTTAGAAAAAAAAAATCCCAGCCATGTTTCTTTATCATTTGTCTTCTGGGTTTGATTTTCTGACCCAATAGCACGTAAAAGAAACGCTGATTAGCAGCCAAGTTGGAAGTCTAGGAAGTTGGACTTTCCCACAGCACCTGAACGCAGCGTAACTTTTCGATGTGGGAACTGAAGCTGAAGCTAAACTGAGCAGGACTGACAGCTGAAGCTCAGATGTTTCTCACAACAAACTGCAGTCTGTCAGACAGTACGACCAGAAACCAGTCTGTCAACCAGACTGTCACTACTGGAAACCAACAGAGATAAACTGGGATTCATGCTGCAGGAGGAGGAGGAGGAGGAAGAGGAAGAGGAAGAAGTGGGGGAGGAGGAGGAGGAGCAGATGAAGGCCTGCTGCTGTCAGACTCTCAGTTTAATGATCAGTCCTTCAGTCAGATCATAAAACACAGTTAGATAATATAATATAATATATAACGCAGCTCTACATGTTGAGTCATGTCTGGACCAGTAGATCTACGTTGTGGACAGACTGATGACGTGTTTTGGACTACAGAGACCCTCTTCCTGACTGGATCACACAGATTTCACACAGACTGGATCATGAAGTCCAGCTCCCGGCTCTCCCGCAGGACCCGGCTCCCCTCACTCCCCACAGACAGGAGAGGCTGTATGAGTGTTTTCCTCGGTGTGTTGTCTCTACCTTGTACACATCTCCATAGGTCCCACTGCCGATCCTCTGGATCAGCTGGAAGTCCTCCTGCGGGTTTCTCCTCCACACCTCCGCGCTCATCTCGCCTCCTGCTTCGTGTTACCGGCCCGGCGGGAGGAGAACCGAGCCGGGCGGGCATCAACCGCGACGGGAAAACACGGAAAAACACAGAAAAACACAGAAAAACAACGTACTTTACTCACAACTTTAACATGGCTTCCGCAGAGCAGGGCGCATGCGCAGTGTCCCGCTGTGAGAACGGGAGGGACGCGTCGGGATGCGTTCAGGAGTTGTGGGAAACGTGGGGAATTCCGACGGGAGCGCTCATGAACCAGCCAGCAAAATACAACTGGGAAACTCATAATTCTTTCTTTCTTTCTTTCTTTCTTTCTTTCTTTCTTTCTATCTATCTATCTATCTATCTATCTATCTATCTATCTATCTATCTATCTATCTATCTATCTATCTATCTATCTATCTATCTTTCTTTCTTTCTTTCTTTCTTTCTTTCTTAATATGTCATTTTACCAGACAAACTATGAATTGTTTGTGTTTTATGTGAATCAGATTGAATTTGCCTTGTGTATGAAATGTGCTATTTAAATGAAATATACCTTGCCTTGCCTAATTATGGATATTATTATAACAGAAACATTATAATCCTATTAAATAATAACAGAAACATTATAATGATGTTGTATTTTGGGAGTCTTCTATGATAGCTTCTCAGATGCAACATGCTGAGGCAGATTTTATTATTATGTGTTTTTGTTGCTGTTGTATTTAAGCAATTAGTATTGATGTGTGATCAAATATTTATTCTTTGTTGAACTTTGTCACACAGTTTACCTTTAATATATTGATCAAAACATTGATTGCATAATGATCATTTTTTCTTCTTTCTGCTGAACTCTGCTGCTTCATTTCTGAAGCCAAACACCAGACATCAGAAAGTTCTTCTGCT
This sequence comes from Centroberyx affinis, assembly GCF_046629955.1. NCBI lineage: Eukaryota > Metazoa > Chordata > Actinopteri > Beryciformes > Berycidae > Centroberyx > Centroberyx affinis. Next base: position 14,039 of record NW_027284058.1, on the reverse strand, counting down.
GCAGAATCCATTTTGTTGTTTTTTCCACCAAAAGCACTTGACTGGATACCAGGTCAGACTTGGGAAGCAGGAGCAGCAGGAGACCCTGAAGGCAGCAGCAGACCCTGAAGGCAGCAGGTGACCCTGAAGGCAGCAGGAGACCCTGAAGGCAGCAGGTGACCCTGAAGGCAGCAGCAGACCCTGAAGGCAGCAGGAGACCCTGAAGGCAGCAGGAGACCCTGAAGGCAGCAGCAGACCTTGAAGGCAGCAGGAGACCCTGAAGGCAGCAGGAGACCCTGAAGGCAGCAGCAGACCCATTGACTCCAATGGTAAACTTCACCTTCCCTCTCTTCCTGCTGAAGCTGTAAAATCTGCTCCTGTCTTCTGACAGTAAACGCCACATAATCTGCTGTTACTGACAAACACAGAACCATTAAGCAGTGCTGTTTTATATCAGATTTATATTTATATCAGATTTACATCAGAGGTATACTGTACATAAAGAGTTTGGTTTGAAAATGAGATTTGTAAAAATAAATCAGACACTCTCCATATTGACTGCTGCCATGAAGCTGATTCTAGGTTTGTACTGAAGTTAAAGTTAAGAGTCTTATCTTACAGGCAGATTATTATCACTGCTTCACTGTTTATATGTATAAAAATAGAAAAATGCATTGTCAATTAAATAAATGGAAAATTACCATCATGTGCTGATTTAGACAATAAAAAGTATTAAAAAAGAAGTTCTGAGTCATTTGAAGATATTTTTTCAGACAGAATAATTTCTGTTTTTTTTAGATGTTGCCTGATGAATTTCAGGTGGCACCGTGTGCCTGTGAAGATAAAGGCCCTTTGGAATGAAACTCTTCATATACAGACTACAGTCAATGGAGGGTTATTAAATATATCATTAATATTAATTATGAGAATCACAGCTGATCCTGCTGATGGACCAGTCAGTCCACAGGAAGAAGCAGCTGTTTGACCTGAGGAGGATTTCACCAAAATAAAAGACTTCAGAGACTGAGAGCAGCTTCAGCCATCTGTGTGTTTTCAGCAGTGAGTCTTCTACTGACAACAAACAAACAAACAAACAAACAAACCAAAATAAACAGGAGAGAGAAAAGAGAGCAGAGTTCTGATTCTTCAGTGAACCTCTGTCTCTGTCAGACTTCAGCCGCTGCATGCTGGGAGGAACACTGGAGGAGTGAAGTCCACAAACTGCAGTCCTGATGACAAATATTAATTAGTAAAATCCTGACGAAGGCCACGAGCTGAAATCTGTTGATTTTACTAATGAATGTTTCTTCTCAGTCCTGCAAGTGTTTCTGGAATTTACTCTTTTCCAGCAGAGCAGAGCAGCCCTGCCCCTCCTCCCAGGCATGCTGGGAGATGTAGTCCGTCCAGCTGTACACATCTTTACCAGCAGCCTGAACCTCCTCAACCTGCTCCTCTCAGTGTGGAGGAGCAGCAGCTCGACTGAGATCCTCAACCTGAGAAGAAACCTCACGTCACCCTGAGGAGAAACCTCATGTCACTGAGGAGAAACCTCCTGTCACTGAGGAGAAACCTCCTGTCACTGAGGAGAAACCTCATGTCACCTTGAGGAGAAACCTCATGTCACCCTGGGGAGAAACCTCATGTCACTGAGGAGAAACCTCATGTCACCCTGGGGAGAAACCTCATGTCACTGAGGAGAAACCTCCTGTCACTGAGGAGAAACCTCATGTCACTGAGGAGAAACCTCATGTCACTGAGGAGAAACCTCACGTCACCCTGGGGAGAAACCTCCTGTCACTGAGGAGAAACCTTATGTCACTGAGGAGAAACCTCCTGTCACTGAGGAGAAACCTCATGTCACCCTGGGGAGAAACCTCATGTCACTGAGGAGAAACCTCACGTCACCCTGGGGAGAAACCTCCTGTCACTGAGGAGAAACCTCCTGTCACCCTGAGGAGAAACCTCCTGTCACCCTGAGGAGAAACCTCCTGTCACTGAGAAGAAACCTCATGTCACTGAGGAGAAACCTCATGTCACTGAGGAGTTCCTCCACAGCTGAGAGTCTGAATGAAGATCTCTCTCTCAGTAAATCTCTCTCAGTTTTCTTTGTGGCTCATCTCTCTCTTCTCCTCCTCAGCTGACCTGCAGTCAGTCTCATGATGCTTCTTCCCCTCACTGGAGAATCAGATCCAGAAATACTCCTCCAACTCCTCCACTGAGAAGACAGAACCATGAGCTCAGACTTGATGCTCCTCCAGTTCCCATCAGAGATCACAGTGTGGTGAAGCCAGAAGGACGACATCATCCTCAAACAGCAGAGATCCACCAGAACTTAACCTAACCGGACCAGACCGGCTGATCCTGGATCTGCTGTCCATGAAGATACAAACGGGAGCGGAGACCAGCAGCATCCTTGTTGGAGTCTGATGCCTCCTTGAGCAGCAGAGATCCTCCAGAACGTCACTGAACTGAACTGTGCAGATGGTTTCCAGTGTTTTACGTCTCCAGTTAGAGTAACTTTACCTGCTGAAGATCCTTCAGCTCTAAAATCCTCTCTGACTTCACCTCCAACTCTGTTCCTCTCTGCTCTCTCCCTGCGTTCAGCTGATGTCAGATCGTACTTTTCTCCGATTCGGGAATACGTCACAACTCTGAGCCGTCTGAGTCGTTCACGTTCAGGTGCTTTATGGTCAGATGGAGGAGAGTGAAGATGGAGGCGTATCATCTCCTGCATAACTTTCCCTCAGCTGTTCACACACACCGCCAGCCTTCTTGGCTAACGTTAGCGATCAAGCTAGCGATAGCCGAGCTAGCAAGCGATCTTCAGCTATTTCAGGGGATTATGAATGTAAACACCACAGGAAAGTGAATTCCGCAGCGCTGTAGTTATCAAGGAACATCCACATCTTTTAAATTTGTGCTTGTAATTTCTTGCGTTCTCGTTCGACAGCCATGTTGGAAAGAGCGATGACATCACAACTCGATCATTTCCTGCTGCGGCTACAGTCCTGATTTCTCCGACTGGATCGTCCGACAGAATCACGTTTTCCTGTGGCACTTCCTGGAAACTCGTTCAGACCGGAAATCTGACACCAGTTGATTTTCGGGGTGACGTCACTCTGTGGTCACAGTGTCACACTCTGACCTTTGACCTCCCTGCTGTCGGTTTCTTGTTGTGTTGCTGATCTAGAAATTGAAGCTGATTCTACTGTTGAGCTCAGTGTGAGTCTCTCTGGATCAGAAACGACTGGAATCTAAAATGCAGTGTTGGAAGAAGTACTGAGATCTTTTACTTCAGTAAAAGTATCAGTACAACAATGTAAAGATACTCCATCACAAGTAAAAGTCCTGCATTCAAAATCTTACTTAAGTAAAAGTACATAAGTATTGGCAGCAAAATGTACTTAGAGTATCAAAGTAAACGTACTCATTATGCAAACTGTCCCCATTTAGAGAGTTATATTTTTCATAAATTATTGGAATATTAATACTGATTTATTGACATACATGTACATGTAAGCAGCATTTTAAAGTTGTCAACGTGAAGCTAATCTTAACAATTTAGCTATACTTTTGGGTAGTCTAATCTATAACAATGCTATTTTATAGTTATTTTATAAAGATGATCAAATGTTTTAAATATAAAATATTGATCTGAAAAGTAACTAGTAACTATAGCTGTGACATAAACATAATGGAGTAAAAAGTACAATATTTTCCTCTAAAATGTGGTGGAGTATAAGCATAAAATGGAAATATTCAAGTAAAGTACAAGTACCTCAAAAGTGTACTTAAGTACAGTACTTGAGTAAATATACTTAGTTACTTTCCACCACTGCTAAAATGTAAATGTTGGTTGTCAGAAACAGGAAGCTGAAGGAAGCTCGGTCAGTTTTTTAATCTTTTCTCAGAAGAAAGGCAGAGTGGGTGTTGGATAAACTTTCTGTACCTGACAGATAAATCTCTGTTAATGTGTGAAACAGTAGAAATGTGGGAATGTGTTGTTTGGCGGCTCCAGGCTTCGGTCCAGAGTCTATTTTAACAGCGGAGGAAGCAGAGAGCACAATAAACTCCCACACAGCCGACTCTACTGCCTCTACTCAAACGCTCTGCCTCGCTCCTCTCTCGCCTGTCACTCTGCTTTTCTGACGCACTTTGAAATGTGTTTTTAAGAAAAACTGCTTCATAGTAAAATAAATGATCATTGTTTTTCCAGACAGCAGTATGGAAGTTAATTTGTCTTTATTATAATTAATTCCCACTGTAGAATCCAAACCAAGCTGCATCAACACCACAAACACACAATTATTTAGTTTTCTGTACATTTGATCAACATATATGTTATGTACTGAAATGTGTAGAAACCACAGATATACACTAGGTATCTTCTATCTGTTCATATAACATATGGAGGAAAATGTACATCAATATTACAGAAATGTCCACTTTCATACAGGTTACATGCAAACGCAAATCCATTCATTTCCATGTTTTTAGATCTGTGTCTGATCCTGGAAATATGATCCAAGACAATATTCTGAAAATCAATACTCACCCTGAGGTAGATTGATCATGAATATATTTACTGATATTCTAAAATAACTTTTACAAACATATCACCGTTGTCATGTGAAAACCTCGTAACTCCATGTGTCCCAAGGAAACTCTTTAAACCAGTCAGTCTGACAGCAGGACGGGTTTCTGACTGGACAGTTGACATTTTGGAGATAAGACGATATTTATTGTTCTTAAATATATTTACTTACAATCTGAAATACATACAGCGAGGTAGACTTCACACTGTCTCTCTCCCCTTGGTTTCTAGTCATTGAAGAGAGAGAGATGAAGAGAGAAATATGAAAATGAAATATGAATAGAGATATGTAGAGAGAGATATGAAGAGATATAGTATGAAGAGATATAAAGAGAGCAATATGAAGAGATGTATGAAGAGATATGTAGAGAGAGATCTGAAGAGAGAGTATGAAGAGACAGATTATTAAGAGAGATATGAAGAGATAAAGAGAGATATGGAGAAAGAGATATTAAGAGGTAGAGTATGAAGAGAGATATAAAGAGTGATATGAAGAGAGGTGAGAAGAGAGAGATCTGAGGAGAGAGTATGAAGAGACAGAGTATTAAGAGAGATATGAAGAGAGATATGAAGAGGGAGATAAAGAGATATGAAGAGAGAGATCTGAAGAGAGATATGAAGAGAGATATGAAGAGAGATAAAAAGATATGAAGAGAGACATATAAAGAGAGAGATAAAGAGATACAGAGATATGAAGAGAGAGATATGAAGAGAGAGATAAAGAGATATGAAGAGAGATCTGAAGAGAGTATGAAGAGACAGAGTATTAAGAGAGAGATAAAGAGATGAAGAAAGAGATATGAAGAGAATATGAAGAGAGATATGAAGAGAGAGATAAAGAGATAACGAGATATGAAGAGATATGAAGAGGGATATGAAGAGAGAGATAAAGAGATATGAAGAGAGAGATCTGAAGAGAGATATGAAGAGAGAGATAAAGAGATATGAAGAGAGATATGAAGAGAGAGATAAAGAGATACAGAGATATGAAGAGAGAGATATGAAGAGAGATAAAGAGATATGAAGAGAGATCTGAAGAGAGTATGAAGAGACAGAGTATTAAGAGAGAGATAAAGAGATGAAGAAAGAGATATGAAGAGAATATGAAGAGAGATATGAAGAGATAACGAGATATGAAGCGATATGAAGAGGGATATGAAGAGAGAGATAAAGAGATATGAAGAGAGAGATCTGAAGAGAGATATGAAGAGAGAGATAAAGAGATATGAAGAGAGATATGAAGAGAGAGATAGAGATAAAGAGATATGAAGAGAGAGATATGAAGAGAGAGATAAAGAGATATGAAGAGAGAGATCTGAAGAGAGATATGAAGAGAGAGATAAAGAGATATGAAGAGAGAGATAGAGATAAAGAGATATGAAGAGAGAGATATGAAGAGAGATAAAGAGATATGAAGAGAGAGATATGAAGAGAGAGTATAAAGAAACAGAGTATTAAGAGAGAGATAAAGAGATATGAAGAGAGAGATATGAAGAGAGAGATATGAAGAGATGTCTGTAGCTTTAGTGTTACTCAGCCTGTGAAGAACACACGGGCTCTGTTCGAAACCGTTCCCTATTACAGAAATAGTGCACTATATAGTGTATCCGCCATTTTCTACTAGTGTCCGAATTCTCAACGGTTAATTTGATTCACTAAATAGTCCACTATAAGATACCCACAATGCACTCCAAATTGTAGTGAACAGACAGTGTACCCTACAATTTCTCCTGTATACCACAATGCAATGTGATCGTGTCTTACCGAAGAAGAAGAAACAGCTAGCTAACATGTTAGCTAATAGAAACTGGTCTATTTACCGGTTGAAAGCGTTAGCAAATCAACAAAAGACGTATTAGACTCCTCATTCGAGTTTCCTCCGTTTTGAACCAAGAGCAGCAAAACTGCAGGAATCATCGTTACAGGTCAGCTGACTACTTTATCCACCAATACAGGACAGGAGGTGATATGAAAGCTTCTGCTAGTCATTAGCTCACAAGCTTGTTTACCAAACCAGAACAGCTCGCTGTCATTAGCAGACAGCACCAAAGTTGACAAAACCACACTTGCACATGATTAGAATTTCAACAATTTATTTGTAATTTAATGTTGAAAACTTGTCAAAATCAATACGACCTGAGTCCATTTCAACCTGCTGTCATGATGCTTGGTTTGTTTACGTGATGCTGGGCGCATCCCGGTGCGTCACACCAATATCCAGCGCATTTTTTGACGCAATTATATTTACTGTAGTGTCCGAAATTTCGTTTGGTCGTTGCCCATATAGTTCACTATATGATAAACACTACATGGGGAATAGTGAGTGAGGGAATGAGTCAACCATTCCGAACGCAGCCACGGTGTCGTCAGCAGCAGGAAGTTGATACAGCAGCGTGATGTCACAGCAGTGATGTCATCACTGTGTGCTGTGTGTTGTTTAGAGCATGGGATGGCAGAGCGAGGTCGACTCTCTCTCTCTCTCTCTCTCTCTCTCCTCTGTAGGGTTGTTGATGTGAATCTGTCTGCTGACGTGAAGAGGAAACAGTTTCGTCGGCAGCAGGAAGTGGATAAAGTGCATGATATCACTGTGATGATGTCATCAAACTACACTGCACCCCCTTCCTTCACACACACACACACACACACACACACACACACACACACCATAGAGTACTAATGTATTTTATATGTATATAGTTCAGTATGGTTTACCTGGATACTGAGGTAAAATTCATCATATCATCAGTCATGAGTCTGATGTTTTTATTTTTATCTGATGCTTTTATTTTATTGCTAAGTCTATTAAAAATACAATACACATAAAGCATGTTATTATTATTCATATTATCAGGATTGTTATTGTTGTTGTTATGAAGTGCTGATGGAGCAGAGCGGCGGAGGAAGAGAACTGGCGCAGGTAAACAGAGAGAGAGATAGAGAGACATAGACGGAGACAGAGGAGAGAGAGAGAGAGGGAGGGAGGGAGCTAAGGAGGAGAGAGAACGAGAGAGACGAATGAAGAGAAAAGAAAGACAAGAAAAGAGATGAAGATGGACAGCGTGGAGGAGAGAGAGAGATGAAGACACAGCAAAGGAGAAATAAAGAGAGATGAGAAGAGATAAAAAGAACGAGAGAGATGAAGTGAGTTAGTAAGAGAAAGAGAGAGAAATGAAGAGAAAAAGACAAGGTGAGAGAGGCAGACAGAAACAGACTGCTATCAGTGATGAACTTTTCCTTTCTGGCTCCATTCAGTAGTTAGTTGTGTTTTTCTTCTTGGTGGATAACCGGCCAATCACAGACGAGATGACATCACCTCCAGATGTCTCCAGCAGCTCCAGTGGAGTTTGATATGAGAAAATGTTTCAGGATGTAAAACCTCAGAGGTAAACGTCAGGTTTTGGTGTCAGTCCCTCAGAATCAAAGAGCGAGGGCTTCTTCTTTCTAGAGCCGCCATTTTGCACCGAGAGACGTTCAACAATCATACAGGGAGAGATCCATCGTAGAAGAGGAGAGAGACCAGTTTCTCCACCCACAGGAGCAGGAGAGAGACCAGCATGCACTGCAGACACAGCGTCCATCTTTGTTGACCTGTTGCTGGTGGCTTGTGAATCCAGCCACCTCTGTATAATTTATAATTTATATTTTAAACTGCAATACTGATTCTGGAAATAATTTTGTGCAATAATTCAACTGTGCAATAATTATTTAATTATTTACACTGTATATATTGTAGTATGATGCACATATTTGTACATATTTCTTATTTCTATATTATTATTGGTATATATTGTAGTATATATTATTGTTATCATTAGTATTGTTTTATATTGTAGTATAATGCACATATTTTACATATTTCTTATTTTCTTATTTCTATTTTTCTTATAATTTCTCTATGCTTATATATATATTTCTCCTCTAGAATGTGAGCAACTGCAACGTAACCCAATTTCCCCTCGGGGATCAATAAAGTATTTCTGATTCTGATTCTTCAACAGCTTTTTTGTGATTTGAACAACCGAGCATCACGGCATCGCTTTCTGTTCTCACTTTTCCGTTCTGTTTACATCTGTTTGATGTAAAGGTGCAGCCATAAAATAATGGCATCTTGGCTGTGACTATTTCACTCAATATAAGCTTTAATAAAGTGTTGGAACACACAGGTACAGAATATGGATGAGATGTTGTCGTACAGTATGGGAATAATGTATTTTTCTAAATTTGACACTACTTAAGAGGAAATTTAAACAGAAAATCAGAGTTGAAGGGGTTAAACTGTCTTCCACTCAGGTGATTTCAGTTCTTTAGGACAGTGACTCTCAATCTTTTTTCATATCAAGGACCCCTAATTTAGTCCACATTAGAGCCACAGACCCCCCATCTGATGAAATTTTGTCTCTCTGACCCAAATCTGAGAATATTTTTATTGTCAGATATGATTTTGTCCAGAATCCCATAACCATCTGTATTGTAGGTAGAGAGATAACAGAGAAACTATGATCAGAACAGTCATTCTTCTACATTCTCTGACTGTGTTAACTTCTTGTAAATGAAATAATGGTGAAGTTTAACAATTCATCAGTTTGCTGGGGACCCCCTGGAACCCCCTCAAGGACCCCTGGTGGTCCCCGGACCCCACGTTGAGAACCACTGCTCTAATGTGTCTCTTTGCAGGGAATTCAGTATTTATCATGTCGCTCATATGAGTGATTTTCCTCAAAGCATGGATTATTACTGTCAGCCAGATAACAGTGAAGAATATCCGGCTGTATCTTCATATTATTATTGATTCGAATCTATAAAACTGTTTTTGAACGTTAGGTTTCGAGGTGTGACTCAGTCATACATGCTGATGTTTTATTAGTATAATAATCAGTATTTCAGAAGATATTTCACGGTATTTGTTAGTTATCTGTCTGACTTGTAATCCTGCTTTGAGGAATTCACTGCAGCTTTGTCTTCATTCTCTGTATGAGATCCTAATTTTCTGATATTGCAAATTAATTTGTTCCTTTGCAGCATTTATGAGCTGGAAAACAGAGCCGCTATATCAGAAATATTAAATTCCTTGGTCATAGAAATACTGTTTGCCAGGGGAAATTAAGGGTTTTACACACACACACACACACACACACACACACACTAGCTGTAGCGGTGTTGCCTGTCCTGTAGACCTGGTATGTGTCCTTATATTTGGGGTCACGCTGGTGGAAACCCCATATTTACAGCAAGGAGGAACGTTGTTGAAAGGCATTCTGGGAAACGTAGTAAATCACTAACTGCGGTAGAAGCAGACGAGGCAGGCAGAGGGAAAATGGGTTCAGCAGAAAAGAGTAAATTACAACACTTCATCACTACATAACTGCTGGAGTGTGTTGAACATCACAGATTGATGAGATCTAACAGAGGAAGAGGATCTGAGGGAGTTTTCCTTTCAGAGAGAGAGAGAGAGAGAGAGAGAGAGAGACACTCATCTCCTCAGTGTCTCTCTCTCCACCAGCAGATGTTCAAATGAATGTGTTGCTGCAGCTCTTCCACAGGGAGGTGTGTGTGTGTGTGTGTGTGTGTGTGTGTGTGTGTGAGAGAGCGAGCGAGCGAGCGAGAGAGTGAATGGTCCATAGGGAGTGTGGTGGTGTGTGTGTGTGTGGGGGGGGAACCAATGTTCTCACTGAAACAAGAGGGAGGAATTGTGTGTGTGTGTGTGTGTTACAGGTCTGGGAATTGGGATGAGGAGGGCTGCAGCAATATTCTAACTGTAATGAGAGCAAGGCTGTGTGTGTGAGTGTGTGTGTGTGTGTGTGTGTGTGCGCGCGTGTGTGTATGTGTAGATTAATTTATTTTCTTCAGTTTTTCAACTTTAGTTTTGCCTACACCTGCCAACTCAACTTTACACACACACACACACACACACAGGGTTGGTGTCATGATATAATCTTCATTTCCAATTTTTTCTTTCATGTAAACAATTCCACAATCACAGAACATTTAGCTGCTGTTTAGATTTATTGGTGTTTGATTACCATATCTGCCAGTGCATCTCTCTCACAAACACATACGCACACGCACACACACACATGCACACACACACACACACACACACACACACAACACAGGCTGACTATCATGTTGGATTGGGCCTTATTTCAGGAGCTGTCAATCATTTATTGTGTTGTTTAGATTTGATTTCGCACAATGTCATGTCTACATTCTCTAAGTTCTCCAGTGTAACACACACACACAACACACACACACACACACACACACACACAGAAAGCAGAAGAACTTGGGCTATTTCATTCAAATCAAACTCATGAAATGTTATGTTGCACTTTATGTTAATTGATTTATGTCGGCCCACTTTATGTTATAATAACATAACAACATGGCATATTTACATTTGAAAGAATCTGAATCTGAAATCTGTTGATTTAGTTTTACTGGACTTCAGATTTCAGTGAAAAAGTTTTCCTTCAGGCAAACTTTTTAAATAAATACATTGAATAAATTGGAATTTGCAATTGTATTTCCCCTCCTCACTGCACCAGATACACAGAATATACACTGAATAATAAACTGAAACCTGATATGAACCAAACCGTACGTTTTCTGAACAGTTACACTCCTAATACTAAAAATAACATGAAAGACACTAAAATAATATAAATGAAATAATACAAAATAACATGAAAGACACTAAAATAATATAAAATGAAATACATTAAAATAATATAAAATGAAATTAGAGATGCACCGATTGCAATTTTCTTGGCCGATTCCGATTTCCGATTTTTTAAAAGTCTGACCTGCCGATTCCGATTTTGGCCGATTCCGATTTTCTTTCTAAGATCTATAATTGACAGCACACACAAACTTTTTTGTAACTTTTCTTTAATGGAAAATTAAAATTCAATTGTATGTTCATAATAAAACATTGACTATTAATAACTTATATTTTCTCCAAAACTGCACCAGGTTACAGGACCTTCTCTCACTCTCACTCAAACAAATCTCAAAATAAAAAAGTGCTCCAGGTTACTAGACAGAGCTTTTTTGAACAAATAAAAATGAAAATGAATTGCAGTATATCCCACTTTATGCTTTCCCGAAAGAAAACAGGTGCAACAGATCTATATAACAACACACGGACTATTACTATTACGGACTGTTATACAACAGGTAGTTCCGACCAAGCAATCTGATAGATCAACTAGACATTTAGAACGTGATCAAATCAGCATGACAGCACACCTAGCCGTGCTCATCACTAAATATTACTCCGCCATATTATCATACAATATATTTAAATATAACGCTACGGTAACTCTGTTCAGCCTTGATGTTACCCAGACGCTCTGCATCAGCTGTGCCGGTGAGTCGGTGACACGGCGCTACTAGCTTAAAAATACATGTGAAGTTCGCGGACATAGTAGCTAAATCTGTCCATGGAAAAATTATTTTTTTCAGCAGATATCTTAGTTACAACAAGATTGAGCTAGCAGGGCAGTTTTGTGTTTATATGTGTGGTATTTATTCAGTTTGGGAAATCCCACGATCTCTAGAAAGCATTAGCTCAAGTTGGCTGCTGACTCAACAGGGACTAGAAATCGTCTCTGTTGCAGGTCGTTACTAAGGCTCCGCCTACTTGCTGGAGCAGTAAACTAGGTTCCATTACATAGGAGTCTACTGACGTGACTGATTGTTTCCCAGTTATTAGTCAGACCCCATGTATTTCCAGGGAAACGGAGATAACACTAGCAAAACGTTTTTTATTTTGAGAGCGAATTGCCCCACAATATGAATACATTTTGTTTGTATCTTTTATTTTGTTGGTAACTGTTGTATAATCGCAATATTACACTCGAGGGTGTGCTTTACCGTCATTATTGGCACGACAGTGATGCGATCAGGACCGAGGCGCTTGCGCCGAGGTACGTAAGCATCACGGTAACGCACACCCTCTCGTGTAATATTGCTTAATTACAGCTGAGTTTTTACCGTTGTCTTAAATTTGACCGGCACAGAATCGGATATATGAGACTGATCGGCCGGTCACCGGTCATGGCCGATCAGCTGAAAACCGGCCGATTCCGGTCACCGGCCGATCGATCGGTGCATCTCTAAATGAAATAATATAAAATAAACTGAAAGACACTAAAATAATATAAAATGAAATAATATAAAATAAAATGAAAGACACTAAAATAATATAAAATGAAATAATACAAAATAACATGAAAGACACTAAAATAATATAAAATGAAATAATACAAAATAACATGAAAGACACTAAAATAATATAAAATGAAATACATTAAAATAATATAAAATGAAATAATATAAAATAAAATGAAAGACACTAAAATAATATAAAATGAAATAATACAAAATAACATGAAAGACACTAAAATAATATAAAATGAAATACATTAAAATAATATAAAATGAAATAATATAAAATAAACTGAAAGACACTAAAATAATATAAAATGAAATAATATAAAATAACATGAAAGACACTAAAATAATATAAAATGAAATACATTAAAATAATATAAAATGAAATAATATAAAATAAAATGAAAGACACTAAAATAATATAAAATGAAATAATATAAAATAAAATGAAAGACACTAAAATAATATAAAATAAAATAATATAAAATAAAATGAAAGACACTAAAATAATATAAAATAAAATAATATAAAATAAAATGAAAGACACTAAAATAATATAAAATAAAATAATATAAAATAAAATGAAAGACACTAAAATAATATAAAATAAAATAATATAAAATAAAATGAAAGACACTAAAATAATATAAAATCAAATCTCTATTAGATAGTTAGGGGACTGACTCTCCCCTAGCAGAGAACTTGTTGACATTGACTGGTGGAATCTGCAGCTGCTCAGTTCCTTTCTCAACACTTGAGCGGTGAACGACTTTCAACTTTCAAGAAGAAGACCGAACGATTCGAAAACGATTCAAAAAGGCAGTGAACCATCGACAGCTACGATGGAGGCTCAGCTCCGAGCCAAAGACCGAGAACCGAAAGCCCTGAAGAACAGAATCGGGGAAACGGAGGAGAGAAGGAGGACGGATGCAGCCTGGTGGGCCGCTCAGCTGAGGCAGAGAGACGAGAAGCTGTCGTTCCTCAGAAACACAGAGGGGAAACACAGAAGAACTCCTGAAGAACAACAGAGACCAGGAGAGAGGCAAGGCAAGGCAGCTTCATTTATTTGTATAGCACATTTCATACACTGAGGCAATTCAAAGTGCTTTACAGAGTAATAAAAAATACAGTAAAGGTAAAAAATGTACAATTAAAAAGTACAAAAGTACAGACAAGATAAAAGACTTAAAAAGTAAACTAGTGCAGAAAAAGACAGTGCAAGAGGATTAGAAAAGTGACAAGTGCATCAAAATCACATTTAAAAGAAATAAAAAAAGATATAAATAAATAA
>NW_027284057.1:0-38907 GCF_046629955.1 Centroberyx affinis | reverse complement strand
ATCATTTACTAATGGTGTTCATGTTAACTAAGGTATTCATTTATACATTATTTAATAGTCAGCTTTATAAACTATTAAATAATGTATAAATTAATACCATAGTTAACATGAACACCATTAGTAATTACACATTAGTTAACTGTTAATTAAGGGTTAGTTAATGCTTATTAAGCATTAACTAACCCTAATTAAGCATTAACTAACCCTTAACTTAGTGACCCTTATTGTTAAGTGTTACCCCATAATTCTGCACCCTAAAATCCAAATGAAGACATAGTAAAGGGACGTGGTATGAGATGTTAGAGGGGTAAAATTGGAGCAAATTTGAAAAGAATTTGTCATATTTATATAGGGCAGAGCTGGTCAAAATCGGCCCTGATTCTTACATTCCAACAAATGAAATAAGAACCAAACTTGTGGTGTGACTATTTTCTGTCCAGACTCCCTCTATAAAACACAACAATCCACACAGAAATCTGTGGGGAAAAAATAAATAAATAAATAAAACATGCGCGAACGCCAGAAAATCAAATACCGGGTGATGGCACTGCGTGTCTGATGTGTGTTTTGTTCCCAGGAGGAAATATTCACCATTAGAAAATGTGACACCTTAGGACATATGCTTCTAAAACGGCTAAATTTTTCGAAAAAAAAAAAAAAGCCAAACATCTGTTGTTTAGAAATATTTTGAAATTGGAAAACTTCAAATCGTGTTTTTTTTTTAATAAGACTAACCCCACCGCATGCTTTCCACCATGGACTAATTAACAAGCAGGGAGTTGCTGGAAACTTTCTACTTTCACACCTGCTGGAGGTCAAAGACAAGCAACGATAACAAGAACTTGAGCAGATCCGATAAAATGGATCATGCGTTTGTTTCATTGGCTAATGTTTGTGTGTGCATCTATGTGTCCGTGTTCACACAATCTGCATGTGTATGCCCATGCGTGTGTGTGTGTGTGTGTGTGTGTGTGGGATAATCAGTCCGGCGTCTAGTTCCTTGCAGTTGCCACATTACCGTTGGTTCAGAGTAAATCTAAATCCATTTAGACAGCCGTGAGACAAGGACATGATCCATTATTTACACAATCAACCATTTCTCTCCTCTCTGACCCAGAAAGAATGACTTTGTCACTTCTGCTCAGTGCTCAGCTTGGGGTAGTTAGTAAGGAGGAGAAAAAAAAAGAGATAGAGGAAGAAAGAAAGTGAGCGAGAGAGAGAGAGTGACCCTATAATAATGAATATTTCACTTCACTGCTCAGCGCTCAACTACTCTAGGAAAAAAAAAAAAAAAGCTGGATTCATTCTATTTTATTGAGAATCAGTTTGGTGAACTTTGTGGACTTCATGTGGCTGTTTTGTTCAAGTTCGATTTTTGTGTGTGTATGTGTGTGTGTGTGAGAGAGAGAGAGAGAGAGAGAGAATGTGTGTCTGTACTTTCTTGTGTGTTTATCTGGGCTTCTGAATGAGAGTGTGTATTTTTGTGTGTTTTTGTGTTTCTATGCATGTGTGTGTGTGTGTCTGCTAGCATGAGAGCTTTTATTGATTCACTGTATTGAGGTTGAGTGTCTGTGTGTATGTGTCATTGTGTGTGTGAGTGTATGTCATGGTTGACCAGAACAAGCATGGTGATGGCCAGCTCAAGTAAATGCTTTCATTCTCAACCCACACACACACACACACACACACACACACACACAACTTTGATGTTTTCCATTACTGCTCAAAATGTCGTGATTTTGTCGCTGTAGTACAGAAACTACAAATGTGTGTACATTTGTTTATATGTATAATAATAATAATGTGTGTGTTTCTCCTGTCCTGTCCATTCAGCTACCAAAATTTGAAAAATATGTATTTTTTTATATTTAAGTAATTCTGGGTCATTCTGTTGGACACCGCAAACCACTTTCAAACCTAGAAACTAAACTAACCAAACTAACACAGTACTATTGGCGTGCACACACACACACACACACACGTGCACATCCCATTCTACATGCACAAGCACCGACATGCACACACAAATTTATGCCCATTAAGACAATCACAAACCAATTCTAAACTCCCCCAAGAAAGAAAAAAAAAAAAAAACACACACACCCCCAAAACATTAAAATCAAACTGGGAAAGTGAACAAACCAAAATAACACCATCATAATACCACTATTTAACTGAGGTATCACAGCACTTTCAATTACAAAGCTGCCGCATTCGTTTTCTTCTATTGTCAGTGTTGAGCACAAGTGAGCCCGCGTCGAGCCGCCATTAAAAACACCAACTGATTACAAACCATTTAATTTGATAGCTAAAACAGCGCTTCTCCATTTTCAGACGGCCAATTCATCACGACGCCAGACGCACAAATGCAAAAAAACAATTTGACTCCAATTGTTGTAAGCGTTGACTCACGCTGCGAGACATGCTAAAGCTAATTTGCCAGACAAATTAGTTGGCTCAATTCGAACTTCATTGGCGAAGTTATAAAATCTCGTATGGTGAGAAAAGTGCTCCCGCCGTACATTTATAGTAATTGTTTCAAAGGACCCCCGCTGTGGGGGCATTTGAGACGCCCACCCTCCCGTGCCATTTTTTAAACACTGCGACTGTCAAATGGCTTGGCTCAGGATCCCAAACGTTACAAAAACAGCCCTCCATTCCTCTTCACGACTGGAGTCCATCTTCCCCGCAATGCCAGCACATGCCAAACTGGTTGTAGTCCAGTATTTTTGGGGCTGAAACGGTCCATTAATTCATTCGCTTGCAACACAAGCTAAAAGTTAGTTGCACATGGAAATGGGCTGGTACGATTCAAAGATGCATGGACAACTTTTGAAAGCGGGATCCACTTAAGAAAAGGCACTTTTGCATGGACCTGTTTAACTGTTTGAACAGGCGAGTAATGATAGTGGCTGATATTAAACCGGCACGGAGGTTCCCAACCTTTTTTGCCAGGTGGACTGCCGTGTTTCGGTCGGAAAATTCCGGTGATCCCAGTTGAAAAGTATGAAAATTGTGTGCTCAAGGTGTCTTTTAATGTTTGGGGTCGGGCTAAACAGTAAATGTGTTTGCTTATTCAGGAGAACGGCAATCGAGGTACACTTGAAAGCACGCAAAGTGACTTCAGTGGGATTTTTACAGCGGCTTTTAGACAGTTTTTGATTTCAAAATAACATTCAGATGTTATTGCGTTCACTTAAGTTTGAATAGCACTAAGATGGTCCCGATTTTACCGATGTTATTTCAGCTTTGAACCTGACTATGAACAGAATGTTTGATCATTTCCAACATACTCTAACAGTTATTATCATCCAGATTCATCCAGACCAGTACAGGCGATAAGATCTCGATCAGTTTTATGGGAATGCACTGTTTTTTTTCAATGTTATCATTATGCAAGAAGACTTGTATCATTCGACCTCTGTCAGTTCAGCATTTAGTGTGCAACAGTGCTTTTGAAATGATACTAAGCTAGCTTAGCCCATCCACTAAATGCACAATAACACACTAAATGCACAAGAGCAAATTAAATGAGTACTGGAAGCACCGAGGTTACATTACTACCAGTGTTCTTGAACCATCATGGTAAATTAATTAAAGAGCTAATTTGCAAGCATTTATTCTATTTGTTTGAGGCTATCAGTGGCATTGACATTTAAACTGTGAGGGTGATTTGAGTTTGTACACTATAAAAGGACATTTTGCTCTGCTATGTTATTGGAATGAATAAAATCCCATTTACACTGAGGTGCATTATTTACTCCTGACTGATTTTTAGCCCACGTTAGTGTAGAATTTGCCTTACAAAACAGAATGTAAATGGGATCTAATGGAAATGCTAGGCCCAAAATGCTTAAAACAATATTTCGATGCTTTGAATTTCAACTCCATTTTTTTTACTAGACAACACAATATGGGGGAAATATTCCTGTGTTAGCAGTGCAGTTTACCTTAAAAATGTCATGTCGCAGGATATGAGCAGTGCTCGTTTATATTAATGGGGACCTCTACACACAAGCTAGCTTGTTGGCTTGCAACTAGCTGGTACCCATTGGTTTCAACAGAGAATGCAAACAATGCTAACAAGTGCTTCCATTTTTAGTATTTGTGGCCCCAGTAGGAATAGAACCCCTAACCCTGGCAGTGTTAGCGCCTTGCTCTAGGGAATGGAACCCCTAACCCTGGCAGTGTTAACGCCTTGCTCTAGGGAATAGAACCCCTAACCCTGGCAGTGTTAGAGCCTTGCTCTAGGGAATAGAACCCCTAACCCTGGCAGTGTTAGCGCCTTGCTCTAGGGAATGGAACCCCTAACCCTGGCAGTGTTAGCGCCTTGCTCTAGGGAATGGAACCCCTAACCCTGGCAGTGTTAGCGCCTTGCTCTAGGGAATGGAACCCCTAACCCTGGCAGTGTTAGCGCCTTGCTCTAGGGAATGGAACCCCTAACCCTGGCAGTGTTAGCGCCTTGCTCTAGGGAATGGAACCCCTAACCCTGGCAGTGTTAGCGCCTTGCTCTAGGGAATGGAACCCCTAACCCTGGCAGTGTTAGCGCCTTGCTCTAGGGAATAGAACCCCTAACCCTGGCAGTGTTAGAGCCTTGCTCTAGGGAATGGAAGCCTTAACCCTGGCAGTGTTAGCGCCTTGCTCTAGAGAATGGAACCCCTAAACTATGTATATGTTTTTACATATACATGAAAGTAGCTATGGGATATGCAGTGCAATGTACTCTTAAACGTTTAGTTCCTACAATATATATTATACTATATAATGTTACAGATTATAATTTAAACACTAATTGGTCTAAACTGAAAACGGTTTGGTAAGCGTCTGGTTTTGCTGGACAGATGTGTCCCTTTACAATTGCTTAGTCACACTGTCACTATGACGGCTGCTACCATGGTAACCAATCAGATCCACTTAAAATCCATGACTCCAACACACACACACACACATACACGTATAGCTCCATATACACTTCTTTCTTTCTTTCTTTCTTTTTCTTTCTTTCTTTCTTTCTTTCGACCAAACTAAAGAGAGGCTACAGAAGCAAAGTTACTGCCATGCTTTAAAAGGCTTCCCTTTTATCATTCAAGGCTAGTGTGTGTGTGTGTGTGTATGTGTTCAGTAAACAGCCATATCACTGTAGCAGTCCAAAGCCTGAAGCGAAGCTATTGTATTGGCTATTGGATTAACACATGCTAATGCAAATACTCAGACCATGCCAGAGTCTTACACTGAAAGGCACACACTCTCCCTCTTCCTTTCGCGAATCACACACACACACACACACACACACACACACACTGCCAAAACGCCTGATTTCAAGGCTATGTGCTTGGCTAATTGTGTGCGGTCTGCTCTCTGATTATCAAATGTTATTTTGCGCTCAAGGCCACATTTCTTCTCATCAAAAGAATGCTGTTCTTAGGAACAAATGAGTGTACAATCCACATGTTGTGTCTTGATAAATCTCCATTGAGAGGTGGCACCAAGCAGGAAAAACGACACAATATCAGGATACACACTTTTGCATTTTTTTTTATTTTTTTTTTATTCTTGATGAACCACTTTAATACATCTATTTTTGGATTGCTTTTTGGTCATTTATGTTAGTTTGATGCTTAACATGCATGGCTCACTCTGCCTCAGCTGTACTGGAGGTTAGCATGGCACTACAATAAGATGGGGGTGACTTTCATTATGTTTGAGGTATAAAATGGCTCTGTATCGTACCAGAAAATAGTTCTTTGATTTGTACCAGAGCAGAACCATTTATGATGCTGTAAAGAACCCTTTTAGAAAGGGTCTCTATAACACCATGGTCAAATGGTTCTACCTAGGACCTTTTTGGTACCCGATAGCCATCACCTAGAGTGTCTCAGAGCGTAGCCCACTGTAAAACCTCGGTGGGCTAGCCTTGTTTACCTTGGAGATGCATGAAACCAGCAGCTGAGCAAAGCATTCATTCCGAGGCAAACCCAGAGATGGCGAGGAGAATGTTCATAGCGGAGGAGGCTGTGAAGTTGCTCAGAAATAGTGACGAGGAAGAAGCAGTCATCTGCCCTGAAAGTTGCTGTTCTACTATTTGCTACATTCTCCATAAAGACACTGTGGTGTGACAGGGGCAAAAAATGCCTGGAGACACTGCTTATAAAAAAGGCCCATTTGCACATTGTGTGTATATATCTATCTATAGATAGATATACAGTACTGTGCAAAAGTCTTAGGCGCATGTAAAAAAAAAAAAAAAAAAGCGAAGATGCATTCAAAAATAATAAAATGAAAAGTTTCTAAATATAAAAAAATACTATCAAAAGCAGTCTACTGACACACTAATGAAGAAAACAAATAAATATCAAATTTATATAAACGATCTAGAGTGCCTAAGACTTTTGCACAGTATTGTATATAATGTGTGTATAGTTTGCAATGATTTTCAAATAAAATAAGTTCAAATTCAATGCTGTCTTTTTCTATGTTTTTTTCAATTATGCCCTAATTTCCTCTATAATAGTCTATAGTACTGTTTATTCAGTGATATTATGTATTGGGGATATATAAACTTTGATGATATTGTGAAAAATAACAACACTATAAGCCAAAATGCGGTAGGCACAGATGATGCGCAGATGAAAATGCTCCAATCCAACAGGAATGAAAGAGCTTTTTTAAAGACCCACAGTGTTCTTTTTTTCCCTCCTTTTTTTCTGGGAGTACATTTTCAGCATGTGGCAATTTTACCTCAAGTATCTCAACAATGGAGCAATATGATGTGCAATATCCTGATTTGTGCCACAATCTACTGCGTATTTTATTTGACGGGAAGAAGAGCAATATCTTGTTGTCCTACATGGTGAATGCAGCCATACAGGAATAATAAAAAAAAAAAACTGCTTTTGAACTGATGTGGCGTGTTTGTTCAGTGTTCTTAAATGAGTCAGAGCTAGAAATGGAGAAACGGGGGAAAGAGAGAAAGAGACGACGCGCCGAAAAAAGATGAGCGAAAGAAAGAAAGAAAAGAAAGAAAGAAAGAACAAGAAAGGAAGGAGAGTTGAGAATCTCGGTTGGAAAGAGACGAGGTCATGGCTCTAAGGTCAAACCAATTTCAACATGCTGGGACACAGCACAATACAACACACACACATACACCTTTTCCACAATCCATATTCTCCATACATTGTGTTTTCCCTCAGCAGCTACTCCTCATTTATAGCAGTGCCACAGTTGAGGTGAGACAGGGAAAATATCACCTGATTTTTAACTTAAAAAACACAAAGAGATGACTGATTTATCCATGTTCAGTTACTTTGATCTTTGCATTAAAAAGCTAATGCGCTGTACCCATACTTGCCATATAATTGGAATAATGTGTAGATCAGTTTTTCCCCTATATGTATCTATACTGTAATCTAGAGTCAAAGAGTCAAAAAGCAACAAATTTACTTCACTCTAGTGATCCATTCTATTTATTTTTCATGACTTAATCTGAGTCATATTTCATAGCAGTGATTTGATCATTTTGTCTACCTTGCAAACACCTGTTTAACGTACAAAATTATCCATAATCTTGCTTCTCCTCCTGAAAATTGTTTGTTCCAGTATGTCAGTATATCGGCCGATCAGCATTCTCTATTAGAGCTTTAAATCACAACTAAAATCATGGCTGAAAATCAAACCAATCATGTGACCATTAGCCACTTCTTTTATATGACTTTTACAGTATATGACTTGTGTGATGTACTATCTTATTTTAGTTTAAGCCTAAAATCACATGATTTTTGTGTTATTGATGTTGTTGTTTTAATGTTATACTATGATTGTACATTTACTCCTGTGAAGAACTTTGAGATTTTGTTGTATTTTAAAGTGTGCTATGTAAATACAATTCATTATCATTATTATTATTATTTATATACTTTAAATTCAGTAACACTTTACAATAAGGGTCACTAAGTTAAGTAACAAGTTAATTAACAGTTAACTAATGTGTCTGGTAATCATTTACTAATGGTGTTCATGTTAACTAAGGTATTAATTTATACATTATTTACTTCTTTATAAACTATTAAATAATGTATAAATTAATGATGTTAACTATTATTGTTGGTATTCATGTTAACTAAGGTTAACATGAATACCATTTGTAAATTACACATTAGTTAACTGTTAATTAAGCATTAACTAACCCTTATAAGCATTAACTAACCCTTACCTTAGTGACCCTTATTGTAAAGTGTTACCTTAAATTCTAGCTTCTACCATTTTTCTACTAACTGTCTTGTAAACACACTTGTCCTTGTAGCACTTGCCCAGGGACTGCATATGAAATTCAGCTTTCTAGGTAATTCTGGGGCAAATAAATACATAAAATAAACACCAACAGCACATTGTTCAGAAAACAATGGAAAGTGCATGTAGCACTGTGCCGGTACCGCATGCAACGCTGCCGGCAGTGGGAAAAGAATACTTAACTGCGATATGAATGGCATGAAATTCATATTGCATTACGCATGGCTCCGGGGCCGAGCCGTTCTCTCCGGCCTCGTTCATTCACAGATCGTGAACTCACCCCGAACGCTCACCCCTAAACTCATTTCCTGCCTCCACGGGGTTCCCGCTCCTCTTGACTCCCCTCACAGCTTCAACACAACACAACAACTCCACTGGTTGACAGGGAAAGACCCAGCTTGTAGTGGGCATGCTCCCGGGTGTCAGAGGTGTGTGTGTGTGTGTGTGTGTGTGTGTGTGTGTGTGTGTGTGTGTGTGAGAGAGAGAGAGGGAGGATGGAACTGCCTTTATGAAGACGTCACATGTGAAAACCCACATGTGAATTCAAAGCATGTGTGGTTTTTTCATATGTGAACAATTTGTTTTTTTTCCAGTTGTAAATTCTGACATCATGTGACAGTTTTTACTTCAGATATGAACGTTTCAATTCATAGGGGAAAAGTGTTATTATTAGGAGTATTCCCACATGAGCTAAATTGCTATTGAAATGCATAGGATGTTAGGCTGATACAGTATAATGTAGTACAGTAGTATACAGTATATGTTGTATATCGATATGCTGTATATAGCAATGTATATACTAGGGATGGGACAATATGCTTATATCATGATATGATTTGATACGTGATATGGGGTTCAATACAATCACGATATGATGTAATAAATAAGTTCGATGACAAAGTATGAATTATGTTTATTTCTGAGCCACAAATCTTTCTAGCGATGGCATTGGCTTGCTAGAACTTGTAAACAACAACAATTGTAAACAATGTAGAAATGTTATCGCGATTCATTTTTCTGCCCCACGATACGTATCGTCACATTTTATCGCGATATATTGAATTTTCACTTTTTCACATGTGAACATTTTTGACTTCACGTGACAGTTTTTACTTCAGATGTGAACGTTTCAATTCATAGGCGAAAAGTGTCTTCTTTTTCACATGTGAACATTTCTGTCACATTTTCCACCTGTCATTACATATTACAGTATTTGTTACACATGTGAAAACAGAATTTCACATGCAAAGACACAGTTCACTACTGCAAGTGTCATTTTCACATGGGAAACAGGTTTTCACATAATTTCCCACATGTTCACATATGAAAACCAACATGTGGCCCACGTGCTTTGAATTCACTTTTTTCACATGAGACTTTTTTGTAAGGGTGGGAGAAAGACTGTGTGTAACTTAGTGAGTAAGTAGCCAGGATTTTGCAAAATTTTCCTGTCCTTCAAGGGCTTTGTTTTCCTCATTTTCAAATCTATGAATTTTAGAAGTTAATTTCCTTTCAGTTTCAAATATGGATAGTTTTTGCATGAATACATTAATAGTTATCCACATCATGGTAAGTGAGAGCAAACTGATGTAAGTTATATGAGGATATGGTCATTAAAAGAAAGCGTTTTCTTTCTCTTGGTGGATGTTTGCCTCATGATGATCACGAACTAGAGGTCATATTTTACCCACCTTTTTATTTGAAGTTATTATTAGAAGTTTGTACTGTATCCAACCTATGAAAAAATAAGTGATAATGAATCATCGGTAACACTTTCTATGAAGCCAGTCATACTTATAACACCATTATAATGCCATCATAATGCATTATAAGTATAGTTATAATCATGATTTTTTTTTTCCATGAAAACTTTTCTCAGAATTCTGAGATAATTATCTCGTTAATTCAGAAAAACAGGGCACTTTTTTTTTCTCAAGTGAATGCATTACGCTTCCGTACAGCCATAACATTAAAGCTAACACTGATAGGTCTGTACAGTAGCTTTCCAGTGGAACCACATGTATGCTGATTTGGGGTTAACTGCAATGTGCCTGAAACTCATTTCAGGCGCCAGTGCTTTATACTGTATGATGGGGTTGTTAAACTATGACACAGTGAGCGCAGCCACACACACACACACACACGCACACACGCACACACGCACACACGCACAGAAGCCCTCGCTCTGTTGTGTATCCTGTGGAGAGGTCAGTGACTCTTCACACACGCATGCAGTGGAGCATGGTAGCATCATGCGGAGCAGTCATTCACACACACACACACAACACACACACACACACACACACACACACACACACACTCCCATTGTGATCTGACTTTTGACCTCGGCTACATCTGCCACATTAGAGGATACATCCTCTGTGCACGCACACCCACACACACACACACACACACACACTGAAACGCCTTTTGACCACTACTACTGCTCCATTAGAGGAACCGACTACTGCTGAAGAAGGGTACGCTATAGACATACGCACACACACTTAAACACACACACACACACACACTTACGTATGCATTTACATCAACAAACTAAAGCAAGGTAGCTCACCCTCATGTAGGCAAGGTGAGGCTTAAGTATATATCTCTCTGATTTAGAATAGAAACAAAAATGAAACTGAAAAATATGTGGAACTTTACACTTTAAATTAGGTTTAAATTGAGGTTAGGGAAAATGTGGCCTATAGTTTTATGTTTCTCAAGGGAAAAAACAGTTGGTTATATCTGTCCAACCTGCACTGTTTGATCCTGTAGGCTATCATATGGAAGGAGTTGGTATTGCATTTTCATCTCTGACATATTTTGCCATTTACCAATAATACAACGACGGTTGAGAACAGCTGCATTTCTCAACGTACGACTCAGCTGTCTCAACAGTTTGACAGACATGGCTAATTTCTGTACTGTTTTTGACCAGGGAACCGATCATTTCATCACTGATACAGCTGATCGATTTTGTGTTTAGATGTCAACTTGTCAGCTAGCTAACCACAGTATCTGATTAGCAATTTATCACTGCCTTGTTAATATATCTGATTTGCACACTAGCTACATGGCAAATAGCTGCAGGTTAACGTTAGTTGCTTTGGTAAATTAGCAGTGGTGGAAAGTAACTAAGTACATTTACTCAAGTACTGTACTTAAGTACCATTTTGAGGTACTTGTACTTTACTTGAGTATTTCCATTTTATACTACTTTATACTTATACTCCACTACATTTTAGAGGGAAATATTGTACTTTTTACTCCATTACATTTATTTCACAGTTATAGTCACTAGTTACTTTTCAGATCAATATTTTATATTTAAAACATTTGATCATCTTTATAAAATAACTATAAAATAGCATTGTTATAGATTAGGCTACCCAAAAGTATAGCTAAATTGTTAAGATTAGCTTCACGTTGACAACTTTAAAATGCTGCTTACATGTATGTCAATAAATCAGTATTAATATTCCAATAATTTATAAAAAATATTTGTTTGTATAATGAGTATGTTTACTTTGATACTCTAAGTACATTTTGCTGCCAATACTTATGTACTTTTACTTAAGTAAGATTTTGAATGCAGGACTTTTACTTTTAATGGAGTATCTTTACATTGTTGTATTGCTACTTTTACTGAAGTAAAAGATCTCAGTACTTCTTCCACCACTGTGAATTAGCTTGCTGGCTAGTTGGCTAGCTAGCTACATTTCAGATTGTATTGGAGCAGAGATAGGACTAAAAGAGCTTGGACTAAAGGGACTATAGGACTAAAGAAACTAAGACTAAAGGAGTAGGGTTAAAGAGACTGTGACAGGAACTAAGAACTAAAGGGACTAGGGATAAAGACAGTTTACTATGTCCCAGTAACCTAAATTTGGCAACAAATCAACTCACTTTTAGCTAGAATTGTATGGATCCACACCAACAACTTGGTGTGGATCCATATATTCTACAATTTTTCAGGTATCTCTCCTTTTCTAGCCTCGTCCTTATATATTTACACATTTGGCACAGACAATTCTCCAATGGACATCCACCCGTTATTGCTGGGACATTTGTGACAACTGCAAAGCCTCTATAGACAGGGTCTGATGGGACTATCCCTCTTGTGCTATCTGAACTAGTTTACGTGCCTGGGGGGGGTGGGGGAAGGTTGAGGCGTCGTCCATTACTGCATTCCTTTACAATATGGTATACTGCCAAGCCGTATATCCTATGGTGCATGTAGTGTATTATTAGTATTATTGAACAGGCTGTGATCCAGCGCAGGGGGGGGCATGTGGTAACCTCTTTAACTTGAGCTGTGCAAATACTGGTAGTGTCAGCTTGTCTGTGATCAGCAAACAGACGGAGGGAGGGGGAGAGCGAGAGAGAGTGAGCGAGAGAGAGGGAGAGAGAGAGAGAGAGAGAGAGAGAGAGAGAGAGAGAGAGAGAGATTACAATGTCTGACATGCCCTTACTGGCTTTTGAATGATTTGTATAATGACATGTTCTCAGTTTTGGAACTGTTTTAGAGAGAGAGAGAGTGAGAGAGAGAGAGAGAGAGAGAGAGAGAGAGAGAGAGAGAGAGAGAGAGAGAGAGTCAACAAGGTTGTGTCTAGGGTTCCATTGATACATGGAACCGATATTGTCCATGAATTTGAAATCAGATCTAGTCCAGTCAGTGTGGTCCACTTTGATATGATCAATATGATACAGTTTGACTGGTTACATATGTATTGTAGAATTTATCAGTACTATAGTTGTCTATGGGCGTTAACCTGAATTGATGCTAATGAGACATTTTGATCAGATTCAGTGTGCATGTGCATGAATATGTTTTATTGACATTTTTTTGGCATGAAAATGGGCAGCTTCAACACAAAAATATCAGTATCGGCCTTCTTAAACCAATATCTGCCAAACCCTAAATGTGTCAATGTGTCTTTGCCTATAGAGTGGAATGAGAGAAGACGGAATGAGAAAAGAGCAGGGAGAAATACAAAAATAAGAGAGAGGGATGACAGAAAGAACGGCAGAGATTAGAGAGACTGAAGGGAAAGGGAGAGAGGTTTAGTCCTTGTGTCTTTGCTTAGCAAACAGGTGGGATGCAGAGAGTGACAGAGGGAAAGAAGGAACAGACAGAAAGAGAGGGAGACATAGAGTCAGGGAGGAGTATTGCCATCTTGTCTTTGCTTAGCAAACAGAGAACAGCAGCTCAAGAGTTTGATAGAGAATAATGGAGAGAGAGGAAGGGGATGAATGGAGAAGACGGCAGAGTGCAAGTGAATGAGAAATTTAAGGAGGGAGGGAGAGAGTGAAAGGGATTTTTGGGTGTGTGTCTGTGTCAGTGTGTGTGTGTGTGTGAGAGAGAGAGAGTGTGTGTGTGTGTGAGACAGTGACAGTGCTGAGGGCTTGTTGAACAGGCTCCTTTTATGCAGAGGCACGGCTGCCTGACAGACAGCTCTGATATGGAGCATTAACGCACACACACACACACACACACACACACACACACACACACACACACTTACACTTACACACAGAGCTAGTGATAGGGTGTATTACAAGCTGTTAAGTCTGCAGTTGGAGCAGATGTTTATTCATGACAAGCACAGGAGGAGAATGTCAGGGCATACCTGCTGCTTAGCACACACACACACACACACACACACTGGGTATACATCTCGACATATATGTGGTTATGGCGGGACGCAGAAAGGGAGTCACTGCTTTGCTCATGGGACATTGGCAGTGAAGTGAGCACATAGTACAGTGGCGTTTATGGCTTACATCGGGGTTTCCCCTTAAAGCACCACCTCAGTACACAGACGGACACACACACACACACAATGATCATAGACCAGTGGTTCTCAACGTGGGGTCCGGGAACCACTAGGGGTCCTTGGGGGGGTTCCAGGGGCTCCCTAGCAAATTGCTGAAGTGTTAAACCTCACCATTATTTCATTTACAAGAAGTTAACACAATTAGAGAATGTAAAAAAATGCCTATTTTGATCACAGTTTCACTGTCATCTCTCTACCTACAATACAGATAGTCATGGAATTCTGGACAAAATCATATCTAACACTACAAATATTCTCAGATTTGGGTCCGAGAGACAAAATCTCATCAAACGGAGGTCCTAATGTGGACTAAATTAGGGGTCCTGATATGAAAAAGGTTGAGAATCAGTCATAGAATATCGAGTTCTATGCTGATGACGACCGATTCTATGCTGATAATGATATTTTTTCTAGAAGGCAATATAGACTTTATAATTATCCAGATGGTGTTATGAAGCATATCACATTTGGATTTCATTAATGAGCACCCATTGGCAGCTTTTCAAGTCAGCTAGTGTGTAAACCTTTCTCAAGCTAGTCAAAAAACTGATGGAAGGAGAATCCACAGACCTAGGCCCAATCCCAATGTCCGCACTCATGGACTTTGACACGCGTTCCCGACAAGTCCACGAGGCTTCAGGACGTCCCACTGTGACATCGGTAAGTGCGCGAGGGCTCACTGGCGGACTTTATGAGCCCTTTATGCAGACTTTCAGCAAGTCCGCATTTCTGTAGACTTTGCTTGAGAGGATTACCCACAGTTCATAGCGTTTGTGACGTTAATATTCATGTATGTGGAAAATATCAGCCAAATACACCTGATACAAAAAAACAAAAAAAACATAATTAAGGAAAAATAACCCCAAAAAAACAAGAACTTAGAGAGAAACGGGAATGGAAGGGTGAAACTACATGCAAGATACAGTTAAAAGAGAAAACATTGCAGCATTAAAACAGAACAAACATTTCATTTCAGAAAAAAAAAGAAGGATGTTAGATGCTGCTAATGTAATATAGCCTTTTGCTTTCTTATGTGCTTATTTGTGCTCATTAGGCTTTCTTAAAAGTACCTGTTTACAGTGTACCTCCTACTTTTTTTGATATATTTTTCATATTGCCTGGTAGAATGAAGTGTATTGTCTATATCCATTAGCACAGTATAAACTGTGCAATGTTGCAAAACCTATGTTGCAAGGCCTATTTAACATTATTCATCAACATGTTTTTCTTTTTAGCTTAATAATGCTGTTTAGACAAAAGCGCAAACAAAGAGTAAATTACAAATTGATTAATTGATGGGAGATAGTAACGTCTGACGTCGTCAAGGCAACACGTGATGCCACAAAGTGCTGTCCCGTTCCTCCTATACCATTTCAAGCCCTCATGACTTCTCACACTCAGGCTCTACAGCTGCGCACACAGGTGAATTCAGGTCAATTAAGTGTGTGAGGGCTCAGGGCCCAGTCTGTAGGGGGGACACTGGGATTGGGCCCTAGGCTTGTCCACAGTGTTCAGGTCCATCAGGCTATTGTGGGTTTTGGACACCAGTGATTGATGACAGACTAGCTCAGACTAAAAATGAAACAGAAGCCATAGAAGCATCAAACAGTGCATCAAAGTGCATCAAAAGTGGCATCCAGTGCGTTTGGGCCTTGACTCTTCAGTTGGGTTCTCAGTGTGGTTCCTTGTTTCTGAGTTTATTATATACTTTGTTTGCATCATATAAAGTAAAGTTAACATGGAAACTCCACACAGAAAGGACCAGGGCCAAGACTCAAATCCAGGACCTTCTTGCTGTGAGGCAACGGTGCTAACCATTCTATTCTATTCTTTTTTTTTTATTAGGGACCAACATGACAGTGGACAGATGTAGTTACAGATGTTTCGTCTCTCATTTTTTTTTTTTCCCTCCCTCACATCAGGTTTCCCACCCATAACCCAAACTACACGTATAAAAAATTCAAATTAAAGTAACTATGAGCATAACAATATAGTGACATATACATTGAGCTTCAATGGAACTATTAGATAAAAATAAATATGCTCAATTGCACAAAATTGAATGGAGTTGGGTATACGGGAGGAGAGAAACCAAAACAAAAACAAACAAAGAAATAAAAATAAAATAAAACAACAAGAACAAAAATTACAATAATAAGACAAAATTCTGGATTGCATACTGCTTGATCGCATCATGATTCTGTGTTCATGCCATGAGACCAGACCAGGGTTTTTAATCTTTTGAAGTAGGACATTATAGGATCCCATATTCTATTCTATTCTATTTTTTATTATTTGTTGAATTTAACCTTTATTTAACAAATTCAGCACAAATTCCTATTTGCAATGACGGCTAATTCATTCTAATCTCCTGAATTCTATGCTATTGTATTCTAATCTGATCTAATCTATTCTTTTCCATTCTATTCTATTGCTGGTGTCAGGCAGCTCACTTGCTCGGTGACCTGACTGTGTTACTCACTAATGGAGTCTCTCTGAGTGTCACCACACACACACACACACACACACACACACACACACACACACACAGAGTGCTGCAGAGAGGACATGACTCTTGATCGCACTTCAGCGCTCTGTCGGTATTGTCAAATTGTCACCTCCAAATAACAACTCTCGCTTCTTCGCGCTCTCTCTCTCTCTCTCTCTTTCTCTCAGCGTCTCTCTGCCTCTCTCTCTCTCCGTCTCCTGCTCTGTCCCTGTCATCTAAAACAAGTCATGGTTGAAGGAGAGAAAAGGACACAACAGCAAACAGAAGGGTTAAAGAGAAGAGAGAATCACATCGTGCTGAAACCCACGGAAAGTGTTGTAAGTGACTTTTTTGGTTCATCCACTTTCCGTCAACCAGCCTCGTCTACTTCTACTTTGGCAGAAAGATTTCCTACATTTCCCAGAATGCACTCGGACAACCTCCAGATAAGGGGCGTTTGTGTAGGTGGAGAGAGCAAATAGTGGAAGCGATTTTTAAGAGCAAGACAGCTGTTTTTTTCCAGTCGAGAAAAAGTGACTCCAAACACAACATGTCCTGTATATTAAGATTATTTAATATCCCTTAAATGTTTATGATGTAGCCACAGAATGAGCAGGATCAGTAGACAACTGTTGGAGGAATAACACAGTTTATTTTTCTTTTCTTTCATTCAGTTCGCTCTGGAAAAAAAACAGTGCCATCTTTGAAATACCTGTGTTTTCTTTTTCGTTTCTTTTACTAACAGGCTTTCATGTAATTTCTTTTCACCTATTTTGTTCTCATTGTATTTGATTGTTTTGTTCTTCTATAACGCCGCTTTCAAATCCTGCCTGGCATTTTTTACTGTTTATCTTCTTGGCTTTTATCTGTTACTGTTTCATTGTGTGCAAAGTGCTTTGTAACTCTGTTTTGAAAAGTGCAACACAAAGTTTATTATTGCTATGATTATTATTAGACACAGAGTTTTGGTTTCAGAGGCAGGGAGTTTTATTAACTATATCACAAGTTCAATTCCCAGCATGCACTGGACTACAGCATGTAAGACAGGGTTTCCACTACCACACCTGTCAACACTCACAAATTTGAAGGCCTTCAAAAGTATTAAGATTTCTTAAATCCAGTTAGGCGAGGTCTTACTTTTTTCACCATGGAATGACAGGTTTCTTAGCACTTCATGTCGATCCTTAATCCAGAACAGGGTTAGTGGCACAATCTGCATCCTATCTGCTTTACCAAACACAGCTGGACTTCATGTCCCTTAACTATTCATTTCCTGGTGTCCTTTTTCCTATACTGAGCTTTTATTGTTTCACAACTTTCATTAGCTATGCTCAATGAGAAATAGACTGGTTTTGACAGCTTTTGTTTCCTTATTTTGTTCTTAAGGTTGCATTAAAAAGGTCCTAAAAAGTCTTACATTTAGTACTGAATATGGCAAAACAGCAGGAAAACACAAAACAGAATTGAGTAAAACTCTGCATTGCAATAGAACAGAAGAGTCACAGGTTTAATAGCTGATGATCAAAAAAGGAATACATTACTCCTTACTTGTTATTCATTTAGTAATATGATTAAACTATGTATTACTCCCTGGGAGCAGTGATTTGTTACATCACACCTCCAAAACAGGTGATTTCATTAAAGCTTTTGATGAGTAATGGTACAAATGTTGGCTTCCACTCAGAGAAAGTCAACTTTTGTACCATTCCTCATCAAAGTAGTAGGAATACTTCCACCCAGAGAAAGTCAACTTTTGTACCATTCCTCATCAAAGTAGTGGGAATACTTCCACCCAGAGAAAGTCAACTTTTGTACCATTCCTCATCAAAGTAGTGGGAATACTTCCACCCAGAGAAAGTCAACTTTTGTACCATTCCTCATCAAAGTAGTGGGAATACTTCCACCCAGAGAAAGTCAACTTTTGTACCATTCCTCATCAAAGTAGTGGGAATACTTCCACCCAGAGAAAGTCAACTTTTGTACCATTCCTCATCAAAGTAGTGGGAATACTTCCACCCAGAGAAAGTCCACTTTTGGACCATTTCTCATCAAAGTAGCGGGAATACTTTCACCATTTCTCAGTGGTATAGTTTTTGGATAATTCAACTTCAATCTGATATTTAGAAGGGGTGATAAAAAAAAGACACTTTTTTATTGTAACATTTTAACTGAAACTGATATAGGAAAATATTACTGTAATAAATTACCATCCAACGCTGG
The DNA here is from genome assembly GCF_046629955.1 of Centroberyx affinis. Classification (NCBI taxonomy): domain Eukaryota; kingdom Metazoa; phylum Chordata; class Actinopteri; order Beryciformes; family Berycidae; genus Centroberyx; species Centroberyx affinis. The sequence goes on along the minus strand of NW_027284057.1, from coordinate 20,073 downwards.
TGATCACTAACCAACTGAAAGCCTACAGACCAGAAATTATGACATTATTATTTAAAATTGAAATCCAATCATCTACTGTATTTTTCCTTTTTTAACAGAAACACTGTTCTTTGTCCAATCTCTCGTTGCCTTCACAGCAACACAATCGAAGCCCTGTGCCATTTTGTTCAGCCGTTTAAATCTATTACATTCTTGAGCTACAGATTCACTCAAAATCTTCAGATGGAGTGCTGTAGAAGAAGTGGGGAGTCAGCGAAACTCCTTTATTACATCAGTGAAAAGTATGGAATACAGAAAATGGAAAAGAGAGACAGAGAGGGTAAAAATGTATAGGATATTAGGGCGAGAGAGCAGGTATAGGGAGATAAAGTGAGAGGTATGGATTATAGATTTCTGAAAGAGGATAAAGTGAAATATTACTGAAGCCCAGCTGTGTTGTAGCTGCGACTAGCTGAGTTGACACATACAGAGAGTGAAATTCATCTATCATCATCATCTAAGAAGTCAATGGAGTCCAGTCCTATATATCATCCAAATCACAAAGATATACCCAGACACTCCTCTCTCTATCTCTCTGGATTTGTCTAATTTCTCTCAACTGCTTTAGTATATTTCTTTCTTTCTTTCTCCTATAGACAAAAAGAAGAGATCCTCAGAGACATGCTTTCAAGTTTTGTGTGTTTCACTGTGCGTGCTTGTGTATACATCTGTGTGTGTGTGTGTGTGTGTGTGTGTGTGTGTGTGTGCTTGTTCCCATCCCAAAGTGACCAGGTGTGTGTGCGTGCGCTAACAGTGTATTCCATTGAGCCCCATGTCAGATCGGAACAGTCGCTGAGTCAGCCCTGAGCCAGCAGAACAACACACACACACACACACACACACACACACATATATATATACTAAAGCATGCGAGCATGTACAATACAGAAATACATCTATTTTTTATTTGGTCACTTGGTTGCAAGCTCACAGTTACAGTTGACAGAAGAAGAAGTCAACTCTAAGTAAACTCTTTTACAAATTCAAATCAAATGCACTATTATTATTATTATTATTATTATTATTATTGTTTTTATGTTGAATTATAAAATACAATTCAAACATTTATTATTATTATTTTATAATTAGTACTTATTTTACAAAAAATATCAAACCATAATAATAATATAAAATAATAACAAATAAAATATAAAAATAATTAAGCATCTATTTTGTATGTTAATGGTAGCTATGTCAAGTTTTTTCAGTCAGCTGGCTTCACTGTCACCAAACTGTAAAATAGTAAGAATTTATAAGTTAGTTACGCTACTCGGCTTAAAGAGAGATTGGTAACATTGCTAGCCAGTTCACTTTACCCACTTTTGATACGACTGCAACATTTGTGACTTCTCTCTATGTGTTTGCAGATTTTTGTCCATTTTGTCTCGCAGCAGATCTGCGGAAAAAAAATGCAAATGTGAGGCGGCAATTACCAGCACACACCAGTAGTTGGCGATATGTGCACACAGAGGAGGAGACTGGAGCAAGGCAAAATATACAATGGATACGGGGTGGAGATTGGCTTTAGACACTAGGTGAAAGACGAACAGGAGCATCTTTATTTAGCCAAACATCAGGATCATGAATGTCATCTCCCCTGTGAATGTGCTGTGCTGTGTAACGTTAGCTAGCAGTATCTACGGTGCAACGTAGATAATAAAAAAGCCGTGAAATGAGCACGAACTCGGAAACAAAGATTTATGTGCTGTGGATACGAATTATGTGAAAATTATGTTCTTCCACCGAAAAAATTGGATTCTGTGACAATAACATAAATTGGACATGGCATTGTCAGCTAAAGATTGGCTAACATTTAAGTTCAGACAACTAAAACAACTGTAGTTAAAGCTACACTAAGCAAATTTCCAACCACTAGAGTACGGTGACCAGATGTCCCGGTTTGTCCGGGATCGTCCCGGTTTCAAGATGGGTGTCCCGAGTCCCGACAAATATCTGTAAAACACTAAAATGTCCCGGTTTTCAACATTGACTACCAAATTGTCCCGGTTTTCACCACACTTAAAATAATAATAATAGTATTATACTTGTTTTCAGCGCTTACATAGACGTTTATGATGTTCTGCCCCGCTCATTATTACCTAATATAACCCAATCAAAAACATATGCGCCACATAAACTATGTTTTGGTGGATTTTTGGAGACAAAACATCTTTTCGTTTGCTGAGGCGCTGTCTATGGTGTTGAAAGGTACAGTCACTAGGTGTGTATAAGCAGGGGTTAAAGTGGGCCGGGACGATCCAGAACGGCGTTCCGGCACCTTCGATTAATAAGTAAATAAATCTGATCTGTTTTTAGGTTAGTATGCCTATGCAAAATCATGAATGTAAGCACCTCAATGCTGAAATCTAGTAATATAACATAATTTTACATTTTTGGTTAATATTATACAGGGTTGCTGTTTCATGACTTAATCCAAGAGGTTAGGTGGTGTAGAAATGCAGGAAATTTGTTTTAAAGAGTAACTAAACCTCAAAACCACTTTTTTCAGCTGAAAACAGTTGTATTTGGGTATTATTTTGGGTATTTGGGTGTTGTTGATGGATTCAGGTCCAAATTCTAACCCTAACCCTCTACTGGTTGAAACCCGGCTATTACAATTGAATTTTGCTATTGGCTGTTGCTGACAGAAATGTCGCCAGTCTCGCGTTGCCAGATTTTTCTCCGGCTGTAGGTCACATGTCCCACAATGACAAGTGCAGAGGTAGGTAGCAAGTTTACTAGTTGAACAAGTTTACTCATTCGCTTCATGGATTCCACCATTACCAGAATTATTTTCAGGGACGAGAGGGGGTGAGCGCCGCTTTCAAACAGCAAGGGAGGAGACGAGCTAGCTTTAAACAAAGGAAAAGCTACTGAATGACAAGCTTTAGAAAAGAGGAGAAAACAACAACACAGCTGGCCTGTGTGTGTGTGTGGCTATTTCTTTATAACATTACGTCTCTGGAAATCTCCACGTAGCACACATTAGTTTCAGGATTAGTTACAGGGTCTGAAATCGCTTATTGCAGGTTTAAGGGTAGAGTTAAAGTTATGGTTAAGTTTAGACAAGTAAAACAACTTTGGTTAAGGTTTGGGTTAAGGTTATGGTTAGGCAATTAAAATAACTTGGTAAGGTTAGGGAAAGGCTTTGGTCATGGCTAAATGACAAAAACGTTAGCTAAAAGTTTGTATTTTATCTCACGGTAGAAATTTTCTTTGTACCTTACTTTCCACTGAGCTACTTCATTGTGACACTACTTCCTGTTTATAGTTGTGCCCACGTCACATAACCGTTTCGCGCTGGTAAAATAATTGAATTTTAACACTTTAATTTGGTGTTAAGTCGTTTTCAGTTCATTTATTTGTGTGAGATCAGGTTGCTATGCTAACTGTGTACAATCTAGCTAACGTTAGACAATTCAGGTAGAGAGAGTTGTTGTCGGTGAGGCATTGATAGCAAAAAAATAGATGGTGACAACTGTCCCACTTCACTGTTACATGGCTAGGTAAACAGAGTGTCTTGTGCCATGGAGGGGCGTTAGCTTGATGTAGAAATACATCTCCTTTTAATCTTTAAAAATGTTTTAGCTTTTTGTACGGTAAACTTACAAACATCTCTCAAATCATATTTGCACTCCTGCATTGAAAAAAACCTTTGCACGTCTGGGAGTAACTTTGTTTTAGCTCTGAACATTATTTGCATTATTTTATAATATACCAAATCATTAAATTTCATAGCATGGGATTTTATAAACAGTGGATTAGTGTGATCATAATAACCAGCCTTATTAATAATACGTATGGCTCGTTTTTGTAGTAACTATTGAATTCATAGTTGTTTTAAAGGTCGACCCCACAATTCCACGCAATAGGAAGTATAAGTGAGCAGTAAATTATATACAAGGCTTTATGATTTAATATATCCCTAGACAACTGTCACTTTTTCGTACCAGTTGTACAGTAGAATTTGGTGATATTTGGTGGTAATTTCAATACAGCTCTGTTTGTTTTCAATGAGAGCAAGTGCAGAGTTCAAGCAAGAGCAAGTGGCGTTCACACATTACTGTACTTCTCAGCTAACAGCTCTACTTCTCTACAAGCAGCCAACAAACCGTGCCTCTCAACTATCAACTATTTGGTAAGTTTTACCTTACTGCTGTCCTCTCTCACTACTCTCTTAATGTACTGATGATGGACAGCAAGAGTAAGTGCAGTTGTACCATTAGATGTTAAGTTGAGAGGAAAGTCTACCAGTTAATCCAATGATGTTGGACAGTTTAGTCAATATTTTCAATCAGAGACAGATTTCTCCTTAAGGAAGGTGTCAGAGAACCAAGAGTTGGTCTGCAACTCTACAATTTCCAGGGTTGGTTCATTGAGTTTAATTTCAGTAGAGTGATAACAGTTCTTAATCACAGAATGTACCCATATTATGGCAGTTAACTAGGAAACACAGTGCCATATACTATGTGAAGTATTCATGAAATTGCCACTAGTGGACAGATTCTCTGTGTGAGTGAGCGAGCCAGTGAGTTAGTGGTTCACATGTAATAAAATCACCATGGGCACTGTCAAAGTGTTCATAAAGAGTCTCTCCTTTTCATAATCTATGAAGCAGCTGCAGTGTTTATTTCTTGATTTCATCATCAAGAGAGCCTTGAGTCTGATATCTAGCTCAAGGGGAGACCTGTTCATTTTCACAACTCTAAAGTTCTACGTGATTATGGGAATGATGTGATTTCTGTATGGCGCTGTCACTTTCTTACCTTTTTTTTCCAGAATAATGCAAACATTGGCGAACACGAAAGGACACAAGGCTCAATGAGGATCACACACTAAACCACTAAGTCTGACTGGGACGCCTGACACATGCATTTCTGTTATAGGGAATACAGAGGGAAAATGGTAAAGAAATGCATAGCCAGTTGTCATTTGGCTACACAAGCCACAGTTATCAGTGACAACCTTCTAGTTCAGATACGATCCCTCGTTCTCCCAGCACCAACATGCATGAAGGAACAAAGACATGGCAAATACATGGATAGCTATGTAAATTGTATATTGTGGTGCATTCATACCTTTTGTACAGCAGCTACCTGTGTGTTATAATAATGAAATGGAATTATTAATTAACACAATGAATCAACATTTTATTTGTCTTAACAGTTTTATTAATCGCATCATTTAAATGGGAATTTAATCAATCAATCATTTAATTATTATTATTTTTTATGTATCTATGAATTAATCAATAATAATTCATCATTGAATAATAAAGTTGGCACACTAGGAGCTCCACAGAAAGGCCTCTAGGACACTAAAATTCCCCACTGAAACCCAGGATAATAATAATATATTGATGCATACTTACAGTATAGTATGGAATCTAGTCAAACTGTCTCAGAATCAATTCAGGTTAAGGGCTTCCCACACATAACCAGTGTAGTGTTGATCAATTGTACAATAAATATGTAATCAATCAAACTGCATCATATCCATCATAGCAAAGGTGGACATTGACTGGACCAGATGTTTTTAATAAAAGTGCAATCAATATACTGTCAAACTGATATATCGGTCTAACTGTAGCCCAGACCCAAGCTCAGGAAATTCCATATCAAGATCAGCAACTGGGAACTGGAATCACCCGGGAAAAATCATCAGAGGCACAAAAACGATCTCCTCCACGCCACCGAACACAATGTGTGGACCCCGATCAGCGTCAAAGTTACACGTCTCCCATCATTTTCTCTGAAAAATCACAGGCAAGACCTTCCAAACTGCAAACAGTCTTCTACTTCATCACAAAATAGTCTACTTAGAAAACTTCCAGCTCCATTCACTTCTAGAATTGTGAACAAATGATGATAAATTTTGTAATTTGTAATACTTCCAAAATCACCAACTTAAGTAGAAGTAGACGAGACAGGTTGAGGGAAAAGTGGTTACACCAAAAAAAGTCAATTAAAACACTTCATCACAAAACATAACTCCTGGAATTCATTGAACACCACAGATTGATGGGATATAACAATGGAAGAGGATCTGAGGGGGATTTTCACTTTAATACTGTCTAGTTAAACAAACATTACTTTTAATGGAGAGAGTGTGGCGCCCATCCTTTTTGTATCCTTGTAATATCTCAATAAATAAATAGCCTGGGCATCGGCTTTTGAGATTGTAAATCACGATAAACCACAAAAGCCTCCTCAAAGTCCTCTATAATCTGTAATGAAAACAGGCCAATATGCAGTGATTTAAAAATCTATCAACAATTATGTTACGACATTCAACAAGTTTCATGCAAGTTTTAAGATATTGCCATTCAATAAATGCAATGAAAACACAACACGCTTTGACTTAAATATTATTTAATGATAATCTGTAATGTTTAATGTTAATGAATATATGTTAGAGCCATGTTCTGCCACCACACTTGCTTCAAATAATCGATGGCGGCACCGTTAAACGGCCCCGTCCAGCACTTTGATTATTTGACACGATATTCACAACTAAATATTTGGTCTGTCTGGTTATTGGCTGTCTCAGGCTCTGGCCTTTACTTAGCTCATCATAGCGTGTGTCGACATATCTCTAGACAAACACACTCCTAATAACTCTCTCTCTCTCTCTCTCTCTCTCCTCTTTTTAAGTCCTGCCCTCTCTCTCTGTCTTTCCCCGCCAAGAGCCGGCCACAGTGGATTTCTGCACCGCTCTGTTCAAACATCGCCCTGACAGAAGCCGAGCACTACGGGGAAGGCTTGATATTAAAACCGGTTTCAAAGGAATATTGAAGTGCACACACGTACACACAGAGAGAGGCCTGAACCCGACACTAAAGAGAAAGTTTGATATTAAAACCACTACAACCACATAAAACACGTGCACGGTCCACAAAGCTGACTGATGTTACACATTTTCCGTCATTCTTTTTTTTTTTAACAAATCTGACGTGAGACAGATGTAGCCCACGGCTCGTTTTCCATTGCTATTGATTGTGTGTTAAGAGCTGTCATGACATTTAAATCCATGTACTATTGACTGCTCTTTAAGGATAGCTCTTTTCTCTCTCTCTCTTTCTATCGACTGTTCTTTAAATGCCTCTACACAGCGATCCAAAACTCCTTTTCTTTCTCTCTTTCTCTCCCTGCCATTCGTAGGTTGGAGCAGGAGCATCATTAGACCCCATTTACTTGGACATGTACCCTAGTAATATTTGGCAGTGGCCCAGTGAAACGATCGTGGAAAATGAATAGGTTTTGCATTGTGTCCAACAACTACAACAACTGCTACTGCCATCTAAAAAACAGTTGGACTACTAAAAAAAAAACAGCTTTGTTTTGTTCTCCCTTCAGCTGTAAGCCGCTGGTCAGCAACCAATTTTTGTTGATTCCCTCTGATCAATTTGCTACAAGTTTCAGCCACAAAATCATCCTTTTCTTTTGTAGATGGATGTAAGAAAGTTCTTTATGGAGTGAGGAGGAGGTAATGTCAGGCAGGACAGAAGTCAAGGATAAAGAGAGAAGTACGCTCAAAGGAAAACTCCACCCTCAGATAGTCGTACATAAATGTATCATCAACCGGTGATGTTCAATGCGTCCCAGGAATTATTTTGTGTGTTATTTGCTTTTTCGGTGTACCCACTTTCCCTCAACCCGCCTTGTCTACTTCAACTTCAATTAGCGATTTCCTACATTTCCCAGGATGCCTTTTGACAACGCTTGGACTGGTTTTACGCGTACGTGGACAGCAATGCTAGCAATTGCAGTAGCGATAGTAGCGAAAGAGGGAGAGTTTCCGAGAGCGAGAGTCATACTCCTTGTACAAAACATGTCATGGACTGTGTTGCATTATGGACTACTGAGGCTACTATGGGTGGAAAAACTGGTGTATCTGCTTCTTCTATGATGGATTCTTCTGTGCGATTGTTGAACATCGGTACAAAATGGCGGCTCTGGAAAGAAGCCCTTGCTCTTTGATTCTGAGGGACTGAAAAAAAGTCTTGTGTTAAACTCCATTGTAGCTGCAATACTTGATGGCCCCCATTTTATTTCAATGTCATACTACTTCCTGAGTCCCGACTGACAGAAAAAAAACCGTGTTGCAAAGTGGCACAAAAGATACTTCCTGTTGAAATACATTAGTTTGAAAGTCGTGCTGAGTGTCACGGAAAAAATTGCAAAATCGTGTCCATGTACACGAATCAATAGATTCAATTTCATGACTATTTCACAAACTGCTGTGAGACCGGGTTGTATCTTGGAATAATGTTAGCTTGTTGCTAGCTAACCTATGAACGTTGGATTGCTACAGTATGTCAGCTAGCTAGTTAGCTAACTGACGTTAAATTCAATATCTTTCATAAATATCAGATATCTTTGGCTCCACCCACTGCAGTGAACCAATAAGATCAATTCTCCCTCCTGCTTCTGAGAAATGTTTGTAGAACTTTAACTACATTCTGTTCTTTCCCTGTATGTCCTTCTCTGTGTCTCTTTATCATCTTTATTTCCATCACTACCTCTCTCTCTTTTCAAGCTATTCATTTTTAGCCTCCAGTGTTTCTCTGAAAATGATTTCATGGTTGTGAAGTAAACCTATCCTGGATGGGTTCTTTCCAGGCAGCAGACAGCAACGTGAGAACACCAAATGAATAATAATAATAATAATAGGAAAATGAATAAACATGAACGGAACACTGGAATTAACAAGATTGTTAATTAATGGATTGAGTCACAGCTTGAGTGTTAATTAGCTGGTGTGGATTAGCGCCACCATTTTTTCATATATATTATTAAAACAATTAGGGTCCTTTATTTCTTTAACCACCTACAGAACTTTACCTTGAAATTCTGAAAGTATTTCTGTATGTCATGAATCATGTTTACCTTTAATACAAAATGTTAATAAGGTTTCCGGAAAGTGTCAAACTGTGGTATAATGTCCCTCACATTGTTGTGCTATGTCATTAAAAAGGCTAACAACCATTATTCTAATTATTTTTACATTAATTATCTTTCATTCTCTAAGTCTTGAAACAACACGTCCACATAAACAGGAATTTCTTTTCATATTCATTTTGATAATAAAATAACTGTCTTTCTTTTTTTTTTTTATAACATGCATGACTCACTGAAACTAAAGCCAATTGCACTTTCCAGCTACGAAGGGAATGATTCTGAAAAAAGGATGTATAAGGTGATTTTTAAGTGGCCACGGTGAAATCCCTAATTTATGTGCTGGTTTAAGGCTACAGCTCTTTGCTTTGGTCTGATTTAGATGATTTGATTATGTTTCATGAGACAAAATTTCAAGCAAACCATAATTCATCAAGAAAAGCCTCATGGAAGCAATCATCTACTTCATTTGTCCTGAGGGAGAGGACTTTCTTCCAGACCCAAACTCGTCCAATTCACAGCGTGTTTAACTCAGAATGCACAGTGCTTCCTGGTAGTTGTGTGAAGCTTCAAGGAAAAAAGAGAACCCCCCCCCCCCCCCCACCACCACCTCTCAACAAGCTCTCAGTTTATTTGAACATTGGAGTGTTTATTAGTTCGGTTCTTTTGGCCGGGCGACAGCGACGCCATTTGAACTCGGTGCCGGTGCCAAATAATGACATTGAGACACCTGAAAACGCATCTTGTTCCTCTTCCAAGGGACGTGCGGTATGGTTCGTTAGGAGCGAGCGCGTAATCCGAGCCAACTACAGGAAAAGACCCCAACATACAAGGCTTTGTGGCTATAAAGAGATGGATGTTGGCATCTGATAGTCAGCAGTCACTCATGCTTGGAAAGTCCAGCGTAAATAAATGAACCGCGGGCGAGCCACAGTCTCGTCTGATGTTCATATTCAGCTTTTTCTTCACGTGTCTTTAACTGGCATGAACACCAGAGAAGGGAAATTAAAGCGCAGTCCAGCATGCTTAGCTAAAGTTACATGGACTGTAATCAGATTAGCTTTGACCAAAATCTCTAACCTGGTGGGATGACAGGTTACTAATTCTCTGTCCAATAAACAAGCGACTTATGAGTCCATATGGCTTTTCTTTACAAGCCCTGGTTCACTTGTAATTGGGCAGTGTGAACCTAAACAGATTTTCTTTTATTTTAAGACTCAATACTAGACTAAATGACTGATATTTTCTTTGCAGTGTACTATTACGTTTTAATACGTCTGGGTCCCAGAGTGAGGCACTCCAAAAGTCTAGACTAAACTTCAAGCATAAGAACCGCTGAGGTAGATGTTTCTTCATTCATACATACATCTAAACTACAATGGCAAGAGCCCCAAAGTATCTATGGGGTAATAGGCCTAAACATTATGCCTGTCAAGTGTTTTGTGCATTGGACATTGTACGTTATCCCAATTTAATGGAGCTGCTAAAAGCGAATGAGACGGCAACCAAAGTGAAGGGCAGAGTCGACAAAGAGTGACAAACGGAAGTGAAAAGAATGGCAAGGCAGAGGACACAGTGGAGGACAGCATGACAAATTGTTTTCCTCTCGCCTGCCCTCTCAGGTTATAGACATCCGGCCCTCTCCTCTCACTTTCTCGTTCTCATTCTTTCTCTGTCTCTTTCTCATTTTCCGCTGCGCACAACAACTGGCCTCTGTCACATTCAAACATGTTTTACTGGCATGATTCGCAACGATACTGCCAAAGTGGTTTACAAGGCCTTACAGCCTGGGATGAACTGGGCGGTAAATGCACCTAAACTCAGTTTACTCACCATTTTGTTTGTGTTTACCACATGTTTAGTCAGACATAAATCTTTAGGACCTGGTGTAGGTTATATAAAGATAGGGTCTTTTAAGGGAAAATAAAACAAAAACAAATTGATGTTAAGTTGTTTAATAATAATTGATTTGGTAACACTTTACAATAAGGGTACATTAATTAATCAACTTATTTAACAGTTAACTAATGTGTCTGGTAATAATTTACTAATGGTGTTCATGTTAACTAAGGTATTAATTTATACATTATTTAATAGTTTATAAAGATGACTCAATAATGTATAAATTAATACCTTAGTTAACATGAACACCATTAGTAAATGATTGCCAGACACATTAGTTAACTGTTAATTAATGTAGCCTTATTGTAAAGTGTTACCATTGATTTTTATTCATATTGGTGGTCATTTGCCTTATGATGATCCACGACTGGAGGTCATAGTTTACCTTTCTGTTTACCACCACATCACTGACTACACATGATTATATTCAAAAACAATTCAACAAAATGATTAGTCCACAACTATTGGTTAAATAAACAGTTGATGGCTCATACATCAGAATAGATGATTACATCAATGATAAGTGATAAAAGCAAAGATATTTTACGTTAACTCTAACATGTCTTTAAACTCCCTCTGCAAGAAGGATTTGGATTTTCTAAGAATTTGTTGAATCGACTCATGTCCCCCTCGTTTCCCTCATATCTGTCTTTCTATTTTCTCTCTATCCCTGCCCCCGTCTGCCTGCCCTTTTTTCCGCTTATGACCTGATGAGGAGAACGAGACAAAAAGAGGGAACGCGGGTGGAAATGAAGGAGGGAGCGCTGTTTCTTTTGTCGCACCAATTCACCTTGAAATTGCTCTTGGAGTGGACATCTGACCGTGGCCTGGTCCCCTATTGAAACGTTCACACTGGCTTTTCTTTGGCAGGAAAAACCTCATCTATCATCTACAACAACCAAAGACAAAAAGGCTGTGGCGAAGGTTGGGACGAGTAGTACTTCTCCAAATGGACTCCCTCGAAGATAAATCATCTACTGGTAACTGATTACGAATCACTTTTGATTGGGACATCTCTAGAAACGCGTCTTAATAGGGCCACAACACACCCCAACCTTAAAGAAACACTCATTGAGTTCTCGGAATCTTCCAATTCAAATCTCTGACAGTGCATTCTGAATCAGATGCTTAATCAAAACCTCTACACCAAGTCATTCTGTCTTGAACATCTGAATGAAGGCTGAACTAGGGTAATCTATCTGAAAGCTCTCACCCACCGCAACAGCACTGCCTGACCATGACCTCCAGTGTCCGAGTTTAATTACATATCGACAGTGTCCCGCGAAAACCTCCAAGGTCTGGCAAGTCCTCTTGATCGAGTTTCCCATTGACGCTTCACAATGCATCATCAACAGTTTGGCTTGGCCCGAGGGTCAGGAAACATTTTCAACCAGTGGAGACCCAAGTGCTGAATGTGGATTGGGAAAGGGAAAAAAAAAAAAACAGGGAAAATCGGGAGCATGAGGCTTCTGCAGGACCCCGCCTCTATGTCAGCGTTGAAAGTGCGAAAGTGCAACTGTGGTTATTCTTGATTAGCAGACAGAGGTCACCGTGTGCTTCCAGTGTTATAATGAAAAATATTCCCTTGAAAAAAAACTATTTCTCTCGGGGCCACCATTCAGAGAGAGATATTGTCCGGCAGCAGGGCTGTCTGGTTCATTAAAAGTACTTAAAATGACAAGCCGTCTCCTAACGACTTCTCAAGGGCAAATAGAAGCTCCATTCATTTGCCAAAACACACAATCTCATCTAGCTTTGGCTTGTGCCGCTAAGGTAGGGTGGGCACTTATGTAGAGGTCTGGCTTGGATGTTAAAGGTAAGAAGAGTGGTATGTGGGGATGTAATCAGGGTTATACAAAGAGTGCTTTTGACTTCCTATCAAAGACATTTTGTTGAATTAAGCCCGTGTTCAGCAGGCAAACTCCTATTGCCAGTGAATCAAAGGCCAAATTTGTGAACGAAATGAACTAAAGTAAGAATATTTTGCAGAAGGTACAGTATGGGCAGAAATATGTGTCACTAACCAGATCTAACAGCTGCAGTTATGCTATCACTTGTATACATAAAGCTTCTTCTTATATACTGTATATTATACGTTTATACAAACCTGTGAATCGAGCCTTTGGTCATGCTTCCACATGCTGAAAACTGATACCGTTCAGCTCGGAGTATCATGTCCAGAGAACTGAAGGGATCTGGAATTCTCGGGCCAAAAACGAGAAAAGGAGTTCTGTGAATCTGCATTCGATTGCTCTTCCTCGACGACCAGGATGTGTGTGTCTCAGTAAACTGAAATTGAATGGCAAGAACTGAATTTGAATTACGAGAACTGAAATTGAATTGTGAGAACTGAATACAGAGCAAATGGATTCAATTTCATAATATGACATTCAGCTTCAGGCTTTATTGGAATTCAGTTTCAAACTAATAAATTCAATTTCAAATTACGCTATTCAGATTCAGCTTTTCAATGCAATTATTCAAGTTAAACAATACAAATTCAAATATAAATAATTCAATTTCAGTTTCTAGTGACACATATTTCTGCCCATAGTACAGCTTCTTGCAGACAAAACCAGTTTTCAATCAAACTCAAGCGGATGAAGAAAACACAGGAATGATAACCAACTAACCCTAAAACCAAACTGCATCTCGGTGCTAAGGTTTCTCAGCAAATTCTGACATCTGACAGCGAGCATTGTGGCGTTTGCATTGTGTCAACACTGGTGATTCCGCTTGTATTGACTCATTGTATTTGATGTACACTCCTATAAACAAGCATAAGTAATAATCAAGCATCACTTTATTTTTTCTCTTTGTGCGATATTGTTTTTCAAACACAAACAACAGCAGGCCTATACAGAAATTTCGCCAAGAAATAGGGGATATTTCTTCTTAATTATGGTGAGCCTTTGCTGAAGATACTAGTTTTGGAAAGTAGCATTATGAGTGCTACACACCAATAGGTTCTTTAAAGGTTATTAGTTTAAAAATGTAAATTATAAGGTGTTAACTAGGTATAAAATTCCAGTATTATAGATTGAGAGTGGAATCTAGAGTGATGAGCCATTTGCTGAAGGAGAAGAAACATCTAAATGTTTTTTTCTTTCTTTTAATGAAGAAATCATTATGAATCAGTGTAAGAGAGGACAGAAAAGTGTATGAGAAGAGATGGCGAGGTACAGAAAAGAAGAGAAGAAAAGAAAGGAGAGAAAATAATAGGGGAAAAGAGAGGCGAGAAGAAGACAATGGGAAAAAGGGATGGAGAAGCGACGAGAAGGCAAGAGATAAGAAGAGCAAAAAACCAGAGGAGAGAATGAAGACGAGAGAGAAGAGAGGAGATGAAAAAGGACAAAAGAAAAAAGGGATGAGAACGGATGGAGGAAAAAGAGGAGAGAGATGATGACAGCGGAGAAGAAAAGAGAAGAGAAAAAAAGAAAGGCGAGGAAAGACAAGAAGAGGAGATATCAAGGTGAAGACAAGAAAAGGTGAGGAAGGAAGAGAAGAGAAAAGAGTAGAGAAGAAAAGAAGGGATGGAGAAAATGAGAAAAGGCGAAGCGAGAAGACAGGAGCGGAAAGAAGAGAAGAGGTGAAAAGAGGTCACGGAGGAGAGGAGTCCAGAGCAAGAGATGGAGAGGAGAGAGCAAAACGGAGAGAAGAAGGGAAGGGACGGAGGAACGAGGGGGCTTAGAAAAGAACACAGAAGAGGAAAAGAGGGGAGAGAGGGAGACAAGAGAAAAGGAGAGAAAAGACAGTCGCAACAACAGAGAGCTGGCGTCAAGCGGGGGGGGGGAGAAAAACAGGAGATCGAGAAGAAGGGAAGAGCAGAGGAGCAGTGGAGCATGGGTAATGTGTTGGCAGCAGAGAGAGAGAGAGAGAGAGAGAGAGAGAAAGAGGGAGCGAGGGAGCAGAAGGCTTGTAAATGTTGGATGAGAGAAGTATACATGGCACTGTGACTCACTGGAGCTGCCCCAGCACTTGTGAGGGCAAGTGCTTTACACACACACACACACACACACACACACACACACACACACACACACACTCTCTCTCTCTCTCTCTCTCTCACACACACACACACACACGCTTGTATAACCATACTTGTGAGGACCTTCCGTTAGACATTCATCCCTAAACCTAATCCTAGTTTAGTCCTAATCCTAAACTAACCTTAACCCATACTCTAACCTGAACCTAATCCTTTTTGTAAAGACTTTTGGCATTTTTTCCCCTTTATTTAATGGCACAGTAGAGTGAGAGAGGGATGAGTCTTAATCCTAAACTAAATTTAACCTTGACCTTTACCCTTAACCCTAACCTAAACCTAATCCTAAATCTAATCTTTAGCCATAAACCCAAATCCTAATCTAGCACCTGGAAGAAGGGATGACCGATAAAAAAAATGTCTTTGCTCTGAAGGGTCTAAAAACACAAACTGGTTCTCACGAGGATAGCAAAACACTGTACACACACACACACACACACACACACACACACACACCTTGTTGGCGGGACGTGACACGCCTCCCTCTTCCTCCCCCCACTGCTCTTTGTGAACACGACACACCAGTCAAGTATAGTGCTTTCTCCTCCTCTGCTTGGGCAGGTGAAATATTTATGAGTGTTTTAACCTCTGGCTGACCCCAGTGCAGCATTACAGCGGCTTCTTAGAAAGTTCCCAGGGAGGTAGAGAGACACAGGCAGAGAGAGGGGGAGAGAGAGAGAGAGTGATTACAGTGTCTGACATGCCCTTACTGGCTTTTGAATGATTTGTATAACGACATGTTCTCAGTTTTGGAACTGTTTTACATTATTATAGATATTGGGGATTATGCACTATTGTATAGAACATGTTTTCACACCAAATAATGAGTAGTTATTATAGATGTTGGTGATTATGTACAACTGTATAGAACATGTTTCCACACCAAATAAATAATAGTTATAGATAATGGTGATTATGTACTATTGTATAGAACATGTTTTCACACCAAATAATTAACAGTTATTAGATGTTGGTGATTATGTAAAACTGCATTGAACATGTTTTCACACCAAATAATTAATAGTTATTATAGATGTTGGTGATTATGTTCAACTGTATAGAACATGTTTTCACACCAAATAATTAACAGTTATTATAGATGTTGGTGATTATGTTCAACTGTATAGAACATGTTTTCACACCAAATAAATAATAGTTATTATAGATGTTGGTGATTATGTTCAACTGTATAGAACATGTTTCCACACCAAATAATTCATAGTTATAGATAATGGTGATTATGTACTATTGTATAGAACATGTTTTCACACCAAATAATTAATAGTTATTATAGATGTTGGTAATTATGTACAACTGTATAGAACATGTTTTCACTCCAAATAATTAATAGTTATTATAGATGTTGGTGATTATGTACAACTCTATAGAACATGTTTTCACACCAAATAATTAATAGTTATTATAGATGTTGGTGATTATGTAAAACTGTATAGAACATGTTTTCACACCAAATAATTAATAGTTATTATAGATGTTGGTGATTATGTACAACTGTATAGAACATGTTTTCACACCAAATAATTAATAGTTATTATAGATGTTGGTGATTATGTACAACTGTATAGAACATGTTTTCACACCAAATAATTAATAGTTATTATAGATGTTGGTGATTATGTACAACTGTATAGAACATGTTTTCACACCAAATAATTAATAGTTATTATAGATGTTGGTGATTATGTTCAACTGTATAGAACATGTTTTCACACCAAATAAATAATAGTTATAGATAATGGTGATTATGTACTATTGTATAGAACATGTTTTCACACCAAATAATTAACAGTTATTAGATGTTGGTGATTATGTAAAACTGCATTGAACATGTTTTCACACCAAATAATTAATAGTTATTATAGATGTTGGTGATTATGTTCAACTGTATAGAACATGTTTTCACACCAAATAATTAACAGTTATTATAGATGTTGGTGATTATGTTCAACTGTATAGAACATGTTTTCACACCAAATAAATAATAGTTATTATAGATGTTGGTGATTATGTTCAACTGTATAGAACATGTTTCCACACCAAATAATTCATAGTTATAGATAATGGTGATTATGTACTATTGTATAGAACATGTTTTCACACCAAATAATTAATAGTTATAGATAATGGTGATTATGTACTATTGTATAGAACATGTTTTCACACCAAATAATTAATAGTTATTATAGATGTTGGTAATTATGTACAACTGTATAGAACATGTTTTCACTCCAAATAATTAATAGTTATTATAGATGTTGGTGATTATGTACAACTCTATAGAACATGTTTTCACACCAAATAATTAATAGTTATTATAGATGTTGGTGATTATGTAAAACTGTATAGAACATGTTTTCACACCAAATAATTAATAGTTATTATAGATGTTGGTGATTATGTACAACTGTATAGAACATGTTTTCACACCAAATAATTAATAGTTATTATAGATGTTGGTGATTATGTACAACTGTATAGAACATGTTTTCACACCAAATAATTAATAGTTATTATAGATGTTGGTGATTATGTACAACTGTATAGAACATGTTTTCACACCAAATAATTAATAGTTATTATAGATATTGGTGATTATGTACAACTGTATAGAACATGTTTTCACACCAAATAATTAATAGTTATTATGGATATTGGTGATTATGTACAACTGTATAGAACATGTTTTCACACCAAATAATTAATAGTTATTATAGATGTTGGTGATTATGTACAACTGTATAGAACATGTTTTCACTCCAAATAATTAATAGTTATTATAGATGTTGGTGATTATGTAAAACTGTATAGAACATGTTTTCACACCAAATAATTAATAATTATTATAGATGTTGGTGATTATGTACAACTCTATAGAACATGTTTTCACACCAAATAATTAATAGTTATTATAGATGTTGGTGATTATGTACAACTGTATAGAACATGTTTTCACACCAAATAATTAATAGTTATTATGGATATTGGTGATTATGTACAACTGTATAGAACATGTTTTCACACCAAATAATTAATAGTTATAGATAATGGTGAAGTACTATTGTATAGAACATGTTTTCACACCAAATACTTAATAGTTATTATATATATTGATGATTATGTACTATTTTATAATACATGTTTTCAAACCATATTTGAATATATAAACTGTTTGAAAATCCCAATTTTTGTATCTTGCTTTGGCCATATTGTTTCTGATAAAACAGTCGCGGCAATAAAGTCACTGAACTGCCTTGAGAACAAGATGAGGGAGATTTGGGCCACGATGACAGGAAGCATGGAAGATAGAGGAGGGGAAGGAGGGAAGGATTTGAATGAGGATGACAGCTCTCTCGTCTATTCATCTTCCTCTTCCAAATCCCACTGTTTCTCTCTGTTTCCTTTTCTCTCTCTCTGACTCATTGCGATTCAAAGACGCTTTTACTGGCACGAAACGCTCGAGTACGTACTGCCAAAGCAAATGCAGCAATTATGAACAGACTCAGTTCGCAACCGCAGCAATGTGACATTAACGGCAACAAATGGTCCTAAAATATACTCTATATTCTTCATTAGATCCCCCATCTGCTGACACCTTGTGACCCCTAGGCTTCCAGGGGTCCACACACACACACACACACACACACACACACTCACATTCATGTCTTTGGAATGACAGTCAGTTAATGAATCAATCAACTGATCAGTAGACAAAAGTTATCGAGAGACATAGGATCTGCATTCCCAACATTCCTTTTCATTGTTAACAACTCCGGTGTGAAACTGTGACAGGTTGATGCATATTTTACGCTAAGTGTGGCACTTTTTCTCCTAGAATATACTGTAGTTTGTCATTTGAGGGAAGGGTTCCAAATGACTTAATACTAGAAGGGCACTCGGAGAGCGCAGACCTCCGCCAAGGTTCGTGCTATTATTGCTTGTTTGTGAGTCGGATCCGGATCCGCTCCAAAATTAAATTTAATGGGTTCTTCCTTGGCCCATGCTACACCCTTCCACGAAGTTTAATGAAAATCGGGCCAGTAGTTCTTCCGTAATCCTGCTAACAGACAAACAGACAGACAAACAAACAAACTAACAAACTAGAGGGCACTCGGAGAGCGCAGACCTCCACCAAGGCCAATAGTCGTGTAGTATTTCGTGAGTCGGATCCGGATCCACTCCAAAATTTAATGGGTTCTTCCTTGGCCCATGCTACACCCTTCCACGAAGTTTCATGAAAATTGGGCCAGTAGTTTTTCCGTAATCCTGCTAACAGACAAACAAACAGACAAACAAACAAACTAGAGGGCACTCGGAGAGCGCAGTCCTCCGTCAAGGCCAATAGTCCAGTCTGCTATGATATGCAAATTTCGTGAGTCGGATCCAGATCCGCTCCAAAATTTAATGGGTTCTTCCTTGGCCCATGCTACACCTTTCCACAAAGTTTTATGAAAATCAGGCCTGTAGTTTTTCCGTAATCCTGCTAACAGACAACAAACAGACGAACAAACAAACGGCACCAAAAACATAACCTCCTTGGCGGAGGTAAAGAGAGGGAGTGCTTATTAGGAACAAGGCTAATAATCACCATAAAGCACAACTTCCAGTATGTTATTGTGGTAGCACTTTACATTACAGCATGGTAATAACGGATTAATAACAGGGTAACCACTATTATTACTAGGTAATTACTGTTTATTTAAAGGTAATTACCTATGTAATATGAAACAATACTGATAAGAGCTTAGAATTATAAGGTTCTATCTGCCTTCAGGATAGTTGAGATATTGAGCTTCAATTTTTCAGCATCCATTGAGTTAAATGGAGATGGGTCCTTTTGTTTTAGAAATTACAGACTCAAAAATCATTATTTTCAAAAAATAACACCACACATATGTCAACAGGCACACATTAAGTAATTACTATGTAATACTGTTGATTTTGCATTGGTAATTACCATTAAATAAACAATAATTACCTAGTAATAATGGTGGTATTACTATGCTGTAATATCAAGTTCCACCGTTATTGCTTCTCTACAACATTTCTTCAACATCAAACAAAGATACAAGCTTCAGGTATTAATTTAAACATTTTATTTTGGCTCTCGGAGTTAGTTCCTCATTACTCAGTAATAAACATCCTTACTAGCTTCATTCAACTGAATGTAAA
>NW_027284056.1:0-15000 GCF_046629955.1 Centroberyx affinis | reverse complement strand
CTGGTTTTAAACTTTGTGCACATGTTTTGGATGTATACTGTGTTTTGATGGGACCCCAGGAACAACAGTTAAGGGGGATCAGGATTAATAAACAGTAGTAAGTAAACAACAACATTGTACGACCTGAAAAACAGACGGAACAGATGGAATATAAACTCTAAGACAACATCGCCAAAATCTGCAATGAATTACCTCCTTCACACACACACACACAGTAGAGAGTCTATTTATATCTATTTATACCTTTTATACTTTTTTTCTATTTATATTTATTACTATGTGTATCTTTTATTATTATTCTTTTGTTGTTTTTTACACGCACTTGACTGAGAGATCTGCACAAGAATTCCAATGCCCTTGTACACCTGTACCTGAGCAAATGGCATAATGAAGTCTTGAATCTTGAATTATTTGAAAGTAAAACACTCAGAAACTTCCATATGCTCCTGTTGAAAAATATTCCCTTTTCTGATGAAACCCACCAGATAAACTCAGCACTGCACCCTCCAGGCTCAGGTCAGGCCAGTTTGTCTTGATTATTTTCTCGATTAATCGATTAGTTGTTTGGTCTATAAAATGTCAGAAAATGGTGAAAAATGTGGATCAGTGTTTCCCAAAGCCAAGATGACGTCCTCAAATGTCTTGTTTTGTCCACAACCCAAAGATATTCAGTTTACTGTCATAGAGGAGGAAAGAAACCAGGAAATATTCACATTTAAGAAGCTGGAATCAGAGAATTTTGACTTATTTTTCTTTAAAAAATGACTCAAACCGATTAATCGATTATCAAAATAGTTGGCGATTAATTTAATAGTTGTCAGCTAATCGATTAATTGATTAATCGTTGTAGTTCCTGGTGAGAAACAGGACTCTGCCTGACTGAAGCTGCTGCAGCGTCTTCCACTGGAAACTCCAGGCTCTGAACTCAGTAATTACTGTTTGAACTGTATTGTTTCTACACTGACTGCTCACACACACACACACACACACACACACACACACACACACACACACACACACACACACACACTGAAACACACACCCACACACTGAAACACACTCACTGAAACACACACCCACTGAAACACACACACACACACACACACACACTGAAACACACACACTGAAACACACTCACTGAAACACACACACACACACTGAAACACACACACTGAAACACACTCACTGAAACACACACACACACACTGAAACACACACACTGAAACACACTCACTGAAACACACACCCACACACTGAAACACACACACTGAAACACACTCACTGAAACACACACACACACACTGAAACACACACACTGAAACACACTCACTGAAACACACAC
Source organism: Centroberyx affinis (assembly GCF_046629955.1). NCBI lineage: Eukaryota > Metazoa > Chordata > Actinopteri > Beryciformes > Berycidae > Centroberyx > Centroberyx affinis. The sequence continues at coordinate 13,658 of NW_027284056.1, read as the reverse complement.
ACACACACAGATATACACACACACACACACACACACACACACTGAAACACACACCCACACACTGAAACACACTCACTGAAACACACACCCACATACACAAACACACACAGATACACACACAAAACCACACACTGAAACACACACACACACACACACACACACACACACACATATATACAGAGAGACACACAGGAGAGGATTAAATTAAATGTACAAATGATTATCTGTAAATGTTTGACGCTTTGGCAATATTGTTCTTCACTTTTGTGTCAATAAAGCAAGAGGAATTGAATTGAGAACAGAGAGAGAGAGAGAGAGAGAGAGGTGGGGAGTATGAAAGCAGGATGAAGAATGAAAAAGAGAAAAATAGAAAGGGAGAATGGGAGAAAGACAGAGAGAGAGAGAGAGAGAGAGAGAGAGAGAGTAAGAGGGACTATGAGTGGGAGAGAGAGAGAGAGAGAGCTGATAAGAACTGAAAGAGCAAGCGAGATTGAGAAAGAATGAGAGAGAGACAGAAAGAGAGAAACGAAAGAGAGAGAAATAGAAAAAGACGGAGAGAGAGAGAGAGACTAAAATTGTGCGCAAGGCAAACGGGGAGCGAGCGAGCGAGCGAGCGCACCTCGGAGAGAGAGAGAGAGAGAGAGAGAGAGAGAGAGAGTGAGAGAGAGAGAGAGAGAGAGAGAGAGAGAGAGAACGGTGGACGTGGCACCTACTCCGCTCTACACGTCGACCCAGTTGCAAACACATGCAGACACACTGAGGCGTTGTGACACCGAACAGCCGCTTTACGGCACGGAACCGCGACAACGCAACTTTTACTGCTGTTTCTACTGTTTCTACTGTTCCGTCATCGGCTTCTAATCACTGACGCTTTATTCTACTGTGACGCTCCGGTCCGTCCGGGTCACGGCACTGTCAACCATTATCGTCATTATGATTATCATTATCGTTATTATTATTAGTTCTCGTGCGGCCGAGCTCGTCTCTCTGTAGTAAAATACGGGCAACCGGGACTATTTTTATACCGCCGATGCGCACCGGAGAGGAAAAAGTCTCGTTTGGCCGCGAGCCGGCGGCTGCAGGCCCGTGCACCCGCAAGAAACACACATGCACGCAGGCACGGACACGTTTCCAGAGCTGGAAATAAGTCCATTAAAGACCGAATCCGCCTTTTTTATTTTATTTCTAACCGATCTGCAGGCGAGAGCGGCAGCACGCGCCCTCCTCCCCCCCCCTCCGGTACACCTACCAGCCTGCCGTAATGCAACAAATGTCATGCACACTGAAGCGTTATTAAAACAGCGACAAATACCGCACAAGCTGTCAAACACACCGACCGCCTTAAAGGTTGTTTTCTTGTTTGTTTGTTTGTTTGTTTTTCACAGCCGCTGCTGGTCGGTGAAGGCGCGTGAGGCTCACCAGAGACGTGGAGTCCATCGCTGCTCCGCTCCGCTCCGCTCGGTGTTGACGTGGACAGATCTGAGCTGTCATTCCGCTGTGAGCTGGACAGGAGCCGCCCGGGCGCGTGCCCGCAGCCAACCGGATAGAACGGAGCGCGTCCCCGGCCCCCCCTCCGCCTCCTCCTCTCAGGATTTTCACAATAAAAGTCATCACGCTGTTCCCCGCGAGAATAAATCTGTCACTGCATTCTGTCTGACTGTTGATGTGTTTATAGTTAAGAAGGAAATAATGACACTAGACTAATATATGCTATTAATACTACTACTATTACTACTACTACTACTACTATTACTACTACTACTACTATTACTACTACTATTACTAGGCTACTACCACTATTACTATTAGCCTACTATTACTACTACTACTACTACTACTACTATTACTACTACTATTACTAGGCTACTACCACTATTACTATTAGCCTACTATTACTACTACTACTACTACTACTACTATTACTACCACTACTACTACTACTAGTAGTACTATTACTACTGCTACTACTACTACTGCTACTACTACTGCTATTACTACTACTACTACTACTACTACTATTACTACTACTACTATTACTACTATTAGCCTACTATTACTACTACTACTAGTACTACTACTACTACTACTATTACTAGGCTACTACCACTATTACTATTAGCCTACTATTACTACTACTACTACTACTATTACTACTACTACTACTAGCCTACTATTACTACTACTACTACTACTACTACTATTACTACCACTACTACTACTAGCCTACTATTACTACTACTACTACTACTACTACTACTACTATTACTACCACTACTACTACTAGTAGTAGTACTATTACTACTGCTACTACTACTACTACTATTACTACAACTACTACTACTACTACTACTACTATTACTACTACTACTATTACTACTATTAGTCTACTATTACTACTACTACTAGTACTACTACTACTATTACTAGGCTACTACCACTATTAGGCCTACTATTAGCCTACTACTACTACTATTAGGCTACTACTAGCTACTTCTGCTATTATTAGGACTACCACTATTATTATTACTAGGCTACTACCAGGCCTACTACTCTTAATAATAATAATAATAATAGTGATAATAATAATTCGAAGAAGAAGAAGAAGAAGAAATAATATAATTCATGAGCCTCTATATTTAAAGCCCTCGGGATCAAACGGCAGCAGGAAGCGTCAGCCTGCTTTCAAAATAAGAGCCCCCCTCCCCAGGCGCACTCCGCTGCCGGCCTGTCTGCAGCCTGACGGGATTTGAATCGTCTGGAAATAGCGCCACTCATGGGATTAACGGATGACTGGGTACATTTAGCCAGCGATTACATTTCATGACAGATAGGCTATAGTTTATTGCCGATAAATTCATTCATTCGACAAAAAAGAACACTTTACAAATATGACAGAAAATTATAGGCCTACTCTATAGCCTACATAACAATATTACAGCCGGTATGCGATTGAAAAAATACCATAAAGTATGATAAGATTACTATAAACTTATCACAGACAAACTAAAAGTCACTATAGAAATATTATAGGAATATTATACTGAAACCTTAGGCAATAACGACACCATAAACTGCAATTACAGGAATATTATAGGAATATATCGTGAATATAGATTATGAACATTATGGTGATTTTACAGCTTCCTATCTGCGGGCCATCGAGACCAGCGCGCTCTCGATGGCCCCGGGAACGCGCCTCCTCAGAAGCCGAGCCGAGACGAGCCACCGGCGGGCCAGTCCCCTCCTCTTCCTCCGCCGCGCTGAATGCTGGGAAGTGTGGTTTGTTATCGTTCGGGGAAAATGGCAGACGTGCAGCCGCCACCCCTCCGCAGCCTGGACGACTTCGTCCTGGGCTCGGCCCGGTTCGCCGCGCCAGACCTGCGCGACCCGGACCGCTGGAACAACCGGATCATCAACAACCTGCTGTACTACCAGACCAACTACCTCCTGTCCGGGCTGGGGGTCCTGCTGCTGGTGGGGTGAGTCTCTGTTCTGATCTGACGTGGTCATCCTCTCTCTCTCTCTCTCTCTCTCTCTCTCTCTCTCGCTCTCTCGCTCTCTCTCTCTCTCTCTCTCGCTCTCTCGCTCTCTCTCTCTCTCTCTCTCGCTCTCTCCCATTGAAATGTTTGTCAATTAATTCGTATGTGAATGCGACTTCAACAGCAGTGAGCACGAGCCTTCACTGTCAACACACACACACACACACACACACACACACACTATATACCCCCCCCCCCCCACACACACACACACAGCTTTACAGATGAGACAGCAAGTTAGAAGATTAAGATGAGTTATTGAAATCAAACCTCCCTGTCTCTCTCTCTCTCTCTCTCTCTCTCTCTCTCTCTGTCTCTCTCTCTCTCTCTTATTGAAATCAAACCTCCCTGTCTCTCTCTCTCTCTCTCTCCCTCTCTGTCTCTCTCTCTCTCTCTTATTGAAATCAAACCCCTCGCTCTCTATCTCCCTCTCTCCCTCTCTCTCTCTCTCATTGAAATCAAACCTCTCTTATTGAAATCAAACTTATCTCTCTCTCTCTCTCTCTCTCCCTCTCTCTCTCTTATTGAAATCAAACCTCCCTCTCTCTCTCTCTCTCTCTCTCATTGAAATCAAACCTCTCTTATTGAAATCAAACTTATCTCTCTCTCTCTCTCTCTCTCCCTCTCTCTCTCTTATTGAAATCAAACCTCCCTCTCTCTCTCTCTCTCTCTCATTGAAATCAAACCTCTCTTATTGAAATCAAACTTATCTCTCTCTCTCTCTCTCTCTCCCTCTCTCTCTCTTATTGAAATCAAACCTCCCTCTCTCTCTCTCTCTCTCTCATTGAAATCAAACCTCTCTTATTGAAATCAAACTTATCTCTCTCTCTCTCTCTCTCTCCCTCTCTCTCTCTTATTGAAATCAAACCTCCCTCTCTCTCTCTCTCTCTCTCTCTCTCATTGAAATCAAACCTCTCTTATTGAAATCAAACCTCTCTCTCTCTCTCTCCCTCTCTCTCTCTTATTGAAATCAAACCTCTCTTATTGAAATCAAACTTATCTCTCTCTCTCCCTCTCTCTCTCTTATTGAAATCAAACCTCTCTCTCTCTATCTCTCTTATTGAAATCAAACCTCTCTCTCTCTCTCCCTCTCTCTCTCTTATTGAAATCAAACCTCTCTCTCTCTCTCTCCCTCTCTCTCTTATTGAAATCAAACCTCTCTCTATCTCTCTCTCTTTCTCTCATTGAAATCAAACCTCTCTCTCTCTCTCTCTCTCTTATTGAAATCAAACCTCTCTCTCTCTCCCTCTCCCTCTCTCTCTGCAGCAGGGTGGAGGCTTTGAACCCGGTCCGACTCCTTACCGGCTACACCACCCTGCTGTCAGACACGCACCTGTAGTATAGCAGCAGTGGTTCTCAACCTGGGCGCCGGACCCCCCAGGGGGTCGCAAGATGACAAAGGGGAAATCATTGTTTGAACTGTGTGTAAGCATGTGCAGCCTGGGATGAGGTCACAGGTAGGCGTGGCTTCGTTTTAAGGGGTCACAAGCCAAAAAGGTTGAGAACCACTGGTCTATAGTACCACCTATAGTAACATGTATAGTAATGTCAGTGTTAGCCTCTGAATTTACTCTCATATGAAGCTTTATTGAACGCGCCTGCACCTTATTTTCAGTGAAGTCAGTGGTTTGGAGGCCGGCTGTGGATCACATGATGAGCCTGTCGCTGCTCTGTTCTCCAGCAGAACCTCAGGAACCTTCATCCTGTTTCAGAACAGACTCCTCCTCCTCCTCCTCCTCCTCCTCCTCCTCTTTCTGCTCCACTTTCATTTTCAGCATCATCCCATTTGTTACTTTGCAGTCAGAATGACGGGAGGCTCCTCGTGCCCTCGTGGACGATGAAGTGTGGAGTGTGTGTTTGTCATTTTCCCTTGAAGTGAAGACAGAGGAGGAGGAGGAGAGGAGGAGGAGGAGGAGGAGGAGAGGAGAAGAGGAGGAGGAGAGGTTCCAGAGTGTAGCTGTTATCATGTCTGCTTTACACGCTGAAGGTCCTGGGTTCAAACCCCAGTGGAACCATCAGTTTAAAGCAATATTCCACTCAGTTTTAACATGGGGGTTATTATGAAAAGCAGAATATAATCTGCTCACCAAGATCAGATGCAGCTGGACCAGTTTGTTTACTATTTTTTACTTGTATCCCTCCGCTTGTATCCCTCCCCTACATAGCGGAGGCACGTATCCCTCCACTATGTTCTCGTCTATCAATAAAAACGCTATTTGGCGAAATGACGTTCTATAAAATATGACCAAACAGTCAGTTGGATCTGATGTTGAATCTGTTCACCACCGTGTTAAATGTCAGTTTCTATTCAAATTAATGGGAAGTAAATATCTGAACGTGACAAACTGGTCCAGCTGCATCTGATCTTGGTGAGCAGATTATATTCTGCTTTTCATAATAACCCCCATGTTAAAACTAAGTGGAATATTGCTTTAAACTGATGGTTGCACTGGGGTTTGAACCCAGGACCTTCAGCGTGTAAAGCAGACATGATAACAGCTACACTCTGGAACCTCTCCTCCTCCTCTTCTCCCCTTCTCCTCCTCTCCTCCTCCTCCTCTGTCTTCACTTCAAGGGAAAATGACAAACACACACTCCACACTTCATCGTCCACGAGGGCACGAGGAGCCTCCCGTCATTCTGACTGCAAAGTAACAAATGGGATGATGTTGAAAATGAAAGTGGAGCAGAGAGAGGAGGAGGAGGAGGAGGAGGAGGAGGAGGAGGAGGAGGAGGAGTCTGTTCTGAAACAGGATGAAGGTTCCTGAGGTTCTGCTGGAGAACAGAGCAGCGACAGGCTCATCATGTGATCCACAGCCGGCCTCCAAACCACTGACTTCACTGAAAATAAGGTGCAGGCGCGTTCAATAAAGCTTCCTGTGAGAGTAAATTCAGAGTCAAAGATTTTAGTTTTCAAGAGCCGAACAGCCCCCATGTTAAAACTAATAAGTGGAATATTTCTTTAACACAGTGTAGCAGACTAGTGGTGAGAAAAGCTGATCTGTAGGTTTGTGGGGCAGAATCCTCCCAAACGGCGTCCAACGTGCCTCAAAGGCGTTTGCGAAACGTTTCACCCCGTTAGGAGCAAACGTTTCTCACCGTAGCGAAACAGTTGAAGTTTTGAACGTGTCCCGGGTCCCAATCCTGACATGGCTGCCTGTGCTCTCTCCTCCCAGGTACTTCCAGCCCCTCCAGCTGGTCGTCGGGGCGACGGTGGTCACCCTGCTGTTCCTGGGCTTCGTCTGGGCCGCCGAGAACCGAGCGCCCATCCGCCGTTTCCGTAGAAACCACCCGTCGCTCTCCCTGCTGGCCGTCCTATTGGCCAGTTACCTGTTCCTGTCGGTGCTGGGAGGCGTGGCCGTGTTCCTGTTTGGGATCGCCTTCCCTATACTGAGTAAGACAGGAGCGCACACACACACACACACACACACATGCACACACACATATGCACGCACACACACTCACACACACACACACACACACACACACACACACACACAGGCATGAATCTACACCAACGTTTAGTTAAGGTGGCAGAGTCATTTCAGTGCTTCTCAGTCAGTTACCTGTATTCTGTTTGTTCAGTTCCCCCTTAAACTCCAGGTGCTCGTCACCGCCTCAGCTGCCTATCAGAACTCTGCACTGTTGTCATAGCGACGACCACAGAATCTAGAACTGATAGGACGGTCGTTCCCATTCATTCATATCTGCATGTCTGCACTCTTGAATGGCCGTTTGGCTGCTTCACTTGACAAATGGCTGCCACAGAATGTTTGATAATGTTGTCATGGAAACCAGTGTTGACTTGGTGCAGGAGAGCCTCGGAAAGCTGGTGCGTTACCGTGGCGACGGCATCGTCTGGATGCCAGTGTCAGTTGTGATGAACATTCTGTCTGAGTCTCATGTTCTGTCCACAGCAAGGTTATTATCCTTAACGAAAACTAACGAAATAACGAAAACTAGGTGTGAAAAAATATTTTCATGAACTAAAATAAAAATAAAAACGAGGCTTTACCAAAAAACGATAACTAACTGAAACTGTATTGTGTGTTTACAAAACGAACTAAAATAAACTAAAATTATAGAGAAAATGTCTTTAGTTTTCGTCTTTGTCAATTTATTTCATACATAAGCCTGGTATTTTGAATTTTTGAATCTCGCCCCTGACAAATACCACATATTACAAAAAAAGACTGAAACTAATAACAACTAAACTAAAACTAACTTATTAAAACTAAACTGAAACTGAAAACAAAAAGTCAAAACGAAATAAAAACAAAAACTACTGAAAAATGCAAAACTGTTATAACCTTGGTCCACACAGGAAACATGACATCATCAAAACTCTGTGGAAGCCATAGAATCGAATCGAAAGACGATTTTTTTTTTTTTTTTTTGCAAATGAACCCCAGTCTGCACCCGACGGGAGAGAAACAGCTCTCCTAAAATAAAAGAAGAAAAAAGACCCAGAAGATCTGTTGTGTCTGTCTGTCTGTGTTCATTTCACTTCATTTCACTTCATTTCAGTTCATTTCCCCTGACAGTCTGTTCTGTTCACTCCGGCTGAACTTGACGGACGTTCAGCCAATCAGAGGCGGTTCCTACGGTTGTTTTGTAGGTTTGTCCGTAGGTTTTCCAGCTGAGTTATTGCATTTATACATGAACCTTAGAGTCTGTTTCTTCTTTCTTTTCTATCAAGCAGCTCCGTTATGAGCAAAGCTTGAAAACTGACCTTCGATAAGAATTGCGAGGCAGTGTGTAAAAAGGGACATCAGCGTTTGTTTTGTCTCAGAAAACTGTGGTGGAAGAAGTATTCAGATCTTTGACTTAAGTAAAAGTAGCAATACCACAGTGTAAAAATACTTTGTCACAAGTAAAAGTCCTGCATTCAAAATGTTACTTAAGTCAAAGTACAAAAGTATTAGCATCAAAATGTACTTAAAGTAGCAAAAGTAAAAGTAGTCATTATGCAGAATGGCCCATTTCAGAATCATATATATCATGTTATTGGACTATAATTATTGATGCATTAATGTGTTCATCACTTTAATGTTGCAGCTCATAATTTATTAGCTGATTTATGTGTTAATAATCTAAATGTGCAAAGTAACTAGAAACTAAATGTAGTGGAGTAAAAAGTACAATATTTCCCTCTGAAATGTAGTGAAGTAGAAGTATAAAGTAGCATGAAATGGAAATACTGAAGTAAAGTACAAGTACCTCTAAATTGTACTTAAGTACAGTACTTGAGTAAATGTACTGAGTTACATTCCACCACTGGATAAAACCATGATGACCCTCTTTTATCGGGCTTTTATTGAATCGATCTTGTATTTTTCCCTTGTGTCATGGTTTGGTTCCCATCCTTTACATGGCGAATTCCAGTGTGTGTGTGTGTGTAGAATAGGGCTGAACGATTTTGAAAAAATATCTAATTGCAATTATTTTGGCTGATACTGCAATTGCGATATGATTTGCGATATTAGAGGGAATGATAATTTTTACATCATTATTCTCATTTTCATTGAAAAACGTATTAAAATGATTATGGTGTGATTTTTGCGGGGATCTGTACCAAACAAAGATGTTTTCTTAAGTCTGTAGAATATGATGTGTAGGCCAGGACATCTCTGCAGCACCACAATATTTAATTTAAAATGCTATTTTGACACATTTCACCTTTAACAAATATTGCGCCTCCTGTGATTTGAACATCGCAGGAGGCCATATTGCGATTTTGATAAAATTTCGATTACTTGTTCAGCCCGAGTGTAGAAGCACTTTGTCATGACCTTCTTGGGAGTTTTTATATTTTAATACTATTTTGAAATGATAATGATACTTGTTTTAAAGTATTTGTTTTGACGTCTTAGGAATCTGTGTTGCTGTGATGTCTTTGTCTTTAACTTTGGATTGCTGAATCTCCCGTGTGCACAACAAATTTACCCTTGGGTACTAATAAAGAAACTCACAACAAACCAACAGACAGAAATGTATGTAATTCTGTCCGTTTGCTGTCTGTGGAGAGGTGGAAGACCAGAAGGGACTGGCGATGTACAGATAAACTCACTAATATGCTAATTTACCCCCCCCCCCCTCTCCTCCCCCAGTGGTTCTCCTCCACGCGTCGGTGAGGCTGCGGAACCTGAAGAACAAGCTGGAGAACAAACTGGAGAGCATCGGCCTGAAGAGGACGCCCATGGGACTCCTGCTGGAGGCCATGGGACAGGAGCAGGAGGCCGGGTCCTAGGAGGAGGAGGAGCAGGAGGAGGAGGAGGAGGAGGAGGTGGGGTGGTGGGGGGGAGATAGGAGTGGGTAGGGGAGAAGAGAAGGAAGCAGGAAAGACAAGAGGAAAGTAATGGGGAGAGAAATGGAGGAGAAGAAGGAGGGAAATGAAAGGAGAGGAAGAGCTTGAGAGAGCAACAGGAGACGAGAAAATGTAATATGAGACCATTGCTGTGGGGTAAAGAGGGAGAATAAACAGAAAAATAAACTACAAAGAAAGAAAGGAGTCGAGGAACAAAGGGTTGGGGGGGGGTGGGGGGGGGGGTTAGATACTCAGCTGATCAGAGGTCAGCGGTGAAGGAAGAGACTCATTCTGTGTCGAACGGGAACAGGACAGGGATGATAAATCTGTAGAAATCATCCAGCAGTCTGACAAATCGTCCTTGATCCGTTTTTGCCAATCGTTGCACTTTAACCACACTTTTATTTGTTACATTTTTTTTTAAAACATGCTGCAATATAAAACAGTTTTCATCACAGCAATTAGAACAAAAATGTTGTTGTTATCGTGATGAGTTGCTACATGATCACTGAGTGAATTGGTCAACTTCACCAAGTTCACACATCACGTTTTTGAAAAAGCTCTGCCTGGAGCGCTTTCTCTGAGCAGAAATAAAAAGCGGATCACGATAACCAGCTAACCAGATAATACAGTGATGAGCAACAAGCAAAGGCTGACAGATATTCCAATACACATCCAGTCTGATCCACTCTGCCTCTTTATGACCGGTGTTGTGGTGACAGATATTCACTTCCTACTGTAACGGAAACTCACTTACTACAACGACCAGTTCAGGGGCGTGTCTAGGGGGTGGCCAGGGGCACCTGATTGGCAATCTGATTGGCCACCCCAGGTGCCACCCCAAAATCCTGAGTTATGACTGGCTGATGGCCATGTTAGAGGCGGGACCATCAAGCCAGTTAATTTATTTTTCCAAAACTACGCCCCTTGAGTTCTAAGAAACACTCCAAGGGGAGCAAAGAGAAAAACAAATTAGGGATCAATATGAAAAAAACACAATGTCTGACCAAACAGAATGCAGCACCTGAAGATAAAGACCAAGAAGTAATGTTAGTATCTTACATTTTTTTTTACATGCATACAGTTGACAGTGATACCTGATAATTCTGGTTGTTTTCAACCTGGGCCTTGTATGGAAGAGGATTAGGGCCACATGTGAAAAATGTATTTAAATTCTGAGATTAATCTCAGATTACTGAGAATAAAGTCAGAATTCTGAGTTTAAAGTCGGAATTCTGACTCGGAATTCAGAATTCTGACCTGGGACCTGCCTGCATCCTTCCTGAATGCCACCTGTGCCCCACCTCGGCCACCCCAGTCAAAATGACCTTGACACACCGCTGGACCAGTTTCTCCACCTTCACGTTGAACATTTAAACATTTTTGAAAGAGCTCCACTGTGTGAAAAAAACACACTGGGCGCAGCGCTTTATCGTGACACAGGGCTCACACATGGCGGCCGCTCCCCATATGTTTTAATGTAAAAAAGGCGGCAGCAGTTTGAAAAAACGCTGTGTGAACGCAGCCTAACTCAACCAGGACTCATTTAGCTGAAAGTAGGCAGGAAAGAGCTGGACCATAGGCAAAGCAGCAGAAAAGAGAAATTCTGCATTAATATTCTAAAGAGGTTTAATGGTAGCTAGCTAGATAACTATTAGCCTAATGGAGGACGCTATCGCTAAAAATACCAAGACAGTAAAGGGGAGCTTTGCTGTAAGCAAATAAATGTAAATGTTAACTAGCTAGCTAATCTAGGAATTCAAAGAAAAGTTGCCAGATAGCTGGCTAGTTGAATACTTAGCTAACGTGCTATAGCAGTTAAGCTAACTGAGTCCTGGTTGTGTTAGCTGGGGAAAATAATAATAAAAACCAAGGAACGCTCAGGCTTCTGCACAGCATAAACCTGGCAAAATGAAGACATGCCATAAGGAGCAGGGACCTTATTCATATAAACACCTTTTGAATTTACCTTTAATTCCATGATCACCTGGATGTGACCAGTATCCTGATGCTGAAAGAGTTAGAATAAGTAGAAGACTTCCTAAGTCAACTCTTGTGGTAACCAGGATGCTAGTTAGCAATCTTTCTCTTGTTTTGGTATTATTATTATTATTATTAGCCTATTATTAATGTATACTACAGAGTGTGTGAAAAGTCTGGAATCATAGGGAAACCGCCAGCTGAACCAGTATCCAGAGTGTTAGTCAGAAGTGGGATTTGAACTCCATTCAGACAGAATTGAAGCATCAGACCGCTCAGCCGTACTGACACTGTGTTTACAGGGAAAACAAGTCCAACAAGCAGAAATATACAGTAGGCCGTATCACATATGATTCACGACTTTCTGGACCTGCTGTACTTTGAAGAAAACTAAAATGAAGGCACTCACTAATGTGTAATTTACTAATGGTGTTCATGTTAACTAAGGTATTAATTTATACATTATTTAATAGTTTATAAAGATGACTATTATATAATGTATAAATTAATACCTTGGTTAACATGAACACCATTAGTAAATGATTACCAGACACATTAGTTAACTGTTAATTAAGGGTTAGTTAATGCTTATTAAGCGTTAACTAACCCTTAACTTAGTGACCCTTATTGTTAAGTGTTACCAGTATGATTCACGACTTTCTGGACCTGCTGTACTTTGAAGAAAACTAAAATGAAGGCATTTCTATACCAAATGAGTGTCAGTACAGTATGATGAAGGTTTACCAGTTCACATCAGCAGTGTTGTAATTGCAAATAATTTTGTATAGAAAAAAACTGAATGTTCTCCGCAGAGTGAAGGTATTTGATGAATTGAAAGCTATTTGATGTATAAAAAAAAATCTGTCTGTTGTGATTTGAGGGGATCTCGCATTTTGCTTTTATTTGTTTTGTTTCATAGCCTAATATGAAAGGAAACGCTCCCAGCAGCCTCCAGACAAATACTGTTAGTGTTTGTGTTGCTGGTAAGAAAAAGTGAAAGTGTCCCGTAGATCTGGGGATTCACCAGAGTTTCCTCCCCAGTTAAACTCATTCCAAGGCCTGGTTTTTACAGACCGGACCCGCTCCATTAATCCATTTTCATGTTTCCTCCACCTTAACCATGCCTTTCTGTTCAAAGCATTCACACAACGCCAAGAATGCCAGCGTTTGTCTTACATGCCAATAATTGATTACTAATCGTTATTATTGATTATTATTTTTGAATATTAGTGTCAGTGTCCTGCAGAAAACACATCAAAAAACAAATAAATAAATCAGGATCTGGGAATAACTGATTTTCTTCTACAAGCCAATGAATTCATTGATATTTTGACTTTTACATTTATATGTTTGGTATTTAGCTGATGCCACTTGTGATGAATGAGCAGGACACTTCAGCAGGTGACAGGGCTGTAGTGGGGGTCGAACCTGTGACCCTTCTGTTACGGGACGGTCTCAGAGCAGCCCATTCTGGTATTTGGCTCAGATCCTGGGTCACAAAATCTTTCTTTTTTCCTACATTTTCCTATGAGTCAAGAAAGTCTCACTAGGTTGTTAGTTACCGTACAGAAAAAAAAAAGTTCAATTTGGACTAAAGAAATGCCTTCTGGTTGCTTGTAATGTTGCTGATCCAGGAACTGAAGCTCGTTCTCTTCATTGCGAGTCATTCTGGATGAGCATCATCTAAATGACTGGAGTGAGATGTGATGTTTCTGCATGACGCTGCACAGTAAGCTCAGTGGTGGAGGATGATGCTGTTCAGCGCTGCCTTCCATTCAGCTCTGGTTTTGTCTGGTTTTGTCTGGTTTTGTCTTTACATTTGAATTAATCGC
>NW_027284055.1:5000-33878 GCF_046629955.1 Centroberyx affinis | reverse complement strand
TATATGTATGTGAAAATGTGAGTCTGTAGTTACCGGCTGATATGTGCTTATGATGAGCTGTTTGATGGGTTACGGCCCCTCTCAGCACATTATTAATCATATCTAACGACTTCAGATACTGCACTAAACAGTTTGCCCTACAGGATTTCCCTACTGTTGCAGCCAGCGCTCGATACGCTGCCCAAGGCATGAATGTGTTGCACATGGTGAGATGTGTGTGTGCGTGAGTGTGTTTGCACGAGAGGGAGAGAGAGAGCGAAAGGTGGAGAGAGAGAGAGAGTGGAAAAGGGTGGAGAGTGGGAGCTGCCTGATCTCAAGCGGCAAATTAGGGCCTCTCTGAAATCGATAACAGGGGAGCCATGCACAGATTTCATTAGTCGGCAAACGTGTGCGGCTAAGGGGATGCAAACGGATATTGATGTTTGAGATTGATTGATCTCTTCTTTTCTCAAAAATGTACACAGCGAGTTGCGATGCCGAGTTTGTTTTGGGTTTGTTTGCTTTTCCCGGGCGCACTTTCAATCTTAAATACCAGTCTGTCCGTGACCTTTTTGCAAGAAAAACAAACTCGCTTTTTATTCGACTGATAGTCATCTGCTGAATATTGATATCGCAAATCTCTAAAAATGGACTCGCTAGGTCAAACGACAGTCATACCCCATCCCGCCCCGAGGCTGCCACCGCCGGCCTCCGAATATTTCTGCCGTGAGATTTAAAAATCAATAAGCAAAAGTGACATTTAGGCCTTTTTTTTTTTACATCTTAAGCAAGTCCACCTTGTCGCAGGGGCCGGCGTTCCAAAACACGTCCGATACGTTCTGTCAAGTGAATGTTAGAGATAAACCTACAGGGGTCAGAGTGGATTTGCTATTACGTTTTAGCCTAATTAAGTCCCGGATGGGTGTGGCATGCCACAAAGGGCAAAACAATGAGTGCTTGAAAGGTTACGCAATCACAGGAGAGTCAGTTTAGTGTAGTACTTGGTGATGGACAACTTCCCTGACACTATGTGGACTTTCTGGATGTGGTAAAGACTTAAAAACAACATGACAGATAATGAATGTGGGTAACACTTTACAATAAGGGTCACTAAGTTAAGGGTTAGTTAATGCTTAGTAAGCCTTAACTAACCCTTAATTAACAGTTAACTAATGTGTAATTTACTAATGGTGTTCATGTTAACTAAGGTATTAATTTATACATTATTTAATAGTTTATAAAGATGACTATTAAATAATGTGTAAATTAATACCTTAGTTAACATGAACACCATTAGTAAATGATTACCAGACACATTAATTAACTGTTAATTACGCATTAACTAACCCTTAACTTAGTGACCCTTATTGTAAAGTGTTACCAATATCTTAAAGAAAACTAAATATCTAGGACTTTTCAATGCAATATGGTTTTAATAGGATAAAAACTTGGTAAGAGCATCATGAGTTTGATTTCTATAATCAGTTTCAACTTCAATCAATTCAATCATTCCATACAAATTCAGAAAACAGAATTTAAATTCAGTCGTCTGCTGGAACAAATCTCATCACTTTCAATCTAAGTCATTTACACAAACACAAGATCTCAAGTCAAGACTTTAGAAACCTTTTCAAGTCATCAGAGTACAAGTCAGAGTCAAGTCCCAAGTCACCAGAACCCAAGTCAAGTCAAGTCAAGGCTCAAGTCTTCCCTTCATGCACCAAGTCAAGACTCAGGCTATTAAAACTGTGACTCCAGTCTGACTCGAGCCCAAGTCATGTGACTCGAGTCCCCATCTCTGCAAAACTCCCACCGGCAGTTATTTCAGACAGATACTGTTCGACATTCCTGATTGGACGGTGGATGTAGGCGGGACAAAGCTACTTATGACGGAGCGTTACAGAGCAACAACAACTAACTTGGCAGCCGGCAAAGGAACTGGATGATAGTGAGCTAGTTGTGAGTTAGTGATGTCGTCAGTCCTTAAAAAACGTAATGACATCGATGAATTAAAACAGGAACAATCAGCAGTTTAAAAGCTGGGAAGCATGTTGGTTTTTATACTTGAACATGTGACATTTCCCACTGACATTTTCATCTGCAAATTGTCTCATCGCATGTGAAAAAAAAACAAAACACTTCATGCCACGTGACGTCAGAATATGAGAAAAACTGTTCACATGTGAAAACCGACATGTGTCCAGAAGGCGCATGTGCTTTGGATTCACATGTGGGTTTTCACATGTGACTGCATTGTGATCCAGACTGACCTGGTCTCTCTTCCTGGTGTGGTAATCACAGAATCCCAGGTCCCTGACCAGAGCGTTGCTCATCAGATGCAGACACATGCTGACCTGCAACCACAGCACAGCACAACTCACATAATAATAATAATAATAATAATAATAATAATAATAATAATCATAATCATAATCATAATCATAATAATTATAATTATAATAAGCACACACGGTCAGTATAAATAAGAGGGACACCATTTTTTAAATTTTGATTTTATCTATTTATTTACTTATTATATTACTTAATTATTGTATTGTATTGTATTGTATTATTGTAATTTTTATTCATGATTTTATTGACTTGACTGAGAAAACAGAGGGAACTCTTTCCACTCAGTTTCTCAGTTTGACGATTCCACAAATATTCCAAAACATTCAAGTATTCAGTGTTTTTTTCACAGATTTATAATAATAATAATAATAATGATGATGATGATGATGAGAGGAGGAAGAAACCACATATCAAAAGTCAAAATTAATATAATAATCATCATCATCCCCTCTTGAGACCTGAGAAAAAAGACTTGAAGTCATGATTTGGTTTTACTGTTGATCATAACTCCTTTTATATCTTTTCTTTTTTCTGTTTTCTGATCCTTCTTTGTGTTTCTATTCTGTTTTACTGCGGCTGAAGCACTTTGTAACACTGTTAAGAAAGGTGCTAAACAAATAAAGTTTAATAATTTAATAATTATTATTATATCATCATCATCATCATCATCATCATCATCAGTACCTTGGACATGGAGTGGAAGACAAAGTAGTAAAGCCCGGGCACTCTGCAGGTGAAGATGCCTGTGTTCAGGTTAAAATCCTCAAACGGTTTGTTGATGATGGTCCTCTGGAAGGTGACTTTCTGACACACACACACACACACACACACACACACACACACACACACACACACACACACACACACACACCAACAATATAGCTGAAATGTTTCGTGAGCTGATCACATCCGATTCATAAAAACAAAGGCAAGGCTGCAAGACTGTGTACCTAATGTTTTTGTGAACATAACGTAAGTGGGACTGAACTATGCATCCCATAATGCATTATGAATGATGTCATCCATTCACTTTCTCTAATTTTCAAAGACAGAGAAATGGAGGAAAAAATGTACGAAAATGTACTTAAAAATATGAAATGTATTTAGTATGAAAATAAATGAAAAATTATAACATCAAGATATATGTAATTAGAAAAATATGATAATATGAAGAAAACAAGTATATGAATTTACAGCTTACATGCAAAATGTGTATCATAAGGCATAAAAATGAAGGGTTTCACTCCAAAACACCAGGAATCCATTTGGGGGGAAAAAAAAAAACGGCTTAAATTTATCTGTCAGTATTTCAAAAATACAGACGATTCTGTTCACAAAACCAAGAACTAGCAAGCAAGTGTCTTTTGATGACTTTATTAATAAACTGTTACTGTCTTTACTTTCATTCCAGCTGCTATTTGAGAAAGTGAGAAAGCTTTTCAGATGGTGGATTTCTCCTTTAGAAATGAAACTCTTGGGCTCACATGCCCAAGGTTAAACTGTCTAGCATCTACCCTGATATCACCCCCCCCTACCCTTATTGTACTGGCTGTGCCCGCAGTTACAAAACTTCTGGAAAGAGGAATCTAGACCCGGACCCTCTGGTAGCTCTGTTTGGCTTTACTGATGCAGACGATCCTCATCTGACATCTGCAGAGCGCCACATGGTTGCCTTTGCCTCACTCTTGGCTAGACGCACAGTCTTGCTCTAATGGAAAGATGCTGCCCCGCCCACACTTGGTCAGTGGCTTCGAGACATAATGACCTGCCTTAAATTGGAGATGATACGCTTCTCAATCAGTGGCTCTGGGGAGAAATTCTATAAGACCTGGGGATCTTTCATAACACACAAACAACATAGTGTGACATGCATTCTAGCCCTGCTGCCCTTCACACGAAAATAACACCTGACTTCATGGAAATAGCTACATCTTTAGTTTTATTTCTTTATTTCTAGATACTGTGCCTCGTACCTATTCTAGGTAATCAAGGGGGGTGGGGGTGGGTAGGGACGTCTTATTTTATAACTGTCACTATTGTCACTGTTTTTATTTTTAATATGATACTACATTGGTGTATATTTTATAACAATGTGGATGGAATATGCCTGCCCAACCCTGGGAACTTTTGTTGAAAATCTCAATAAAAAAAGATTTTGAAAAGAAAGAAATGAAACTGTTGCACAGAGCGGAGGGAGGGCAGACTGTACCTTGTTGTAGGCAGGATAGGCGGTATTGTTCCTGACCACAGAGAAG
The DNA here is from genome assembly GCF_046629955.1 of Centroberyx affinis. Classification (NCBI taxonomy): domain Eukaryota; kingdom Metazoa; phylum Chordata; class Actinopteri; order Beryciformes; family Berycidae; genus Centroberyx; species Centroberyx affinis. The sequence continues at coordinate 29,292 of NW_027284055.1, read as the reverse complement.
GCTGACTGGGCCTGGCGGGACGACTCAGCGTCTGGCAGCAGAAAGGACAGTCTTACATTCACACATTTACACATTTACTCTGATGATTCATCCATTTGTCTCTTCTAGACTAGATTACTCCGGTCTTCCTCTTTCAGCCACCAAACCCCTTCAGCTTGCCTTGAATACTGCTGCCAGAATTGGTTATTTTAAGTTATTTCATCTTGTACCCAGACTTATTAAGCTTATTTTTAGGATTTTTTTTTTTTTTTTTGTGAAATCATCTTACTGCACTGGCAGATAATTTTTTTTACCGATTTCAACAAATTTATACTTTTTTCAGGAGAATGTAAGTGGTTTGGTAAAGGTGAAATTGTCTTGGAGAAAGTTTCTTGTTTCCAGATTTTCTTCATTGTTTTAAGATGATTTCTTGAAAGAAGTCATACTGGCATGAATCAAGTGAAATTTATTGAAACCAGCAAGATTATCTGCCAGTGCAGTGAGATAATTTAGATAATACCATGAAATAAGTTTGATATGTCTGGAAACAAGATAAACACTGTGGACATCTTGTCATTTTTTGCAGTGGAGAACCAGAAAATGAGATCATATCACACCCCACTCTGATATCCCTTCACTGGCTGCCAATACAAGCTTGACCAGACTTTAAAATGTTAACTCTAACCTATAAAGAAGTTCATGGTCTTGCACCCGACTACCTTTCGGACCTCGTTACACCTCACGTTCCACCTTGCACTCTGTGTTCTCAAAGCTCTGGTTACCCATCCATCCCCAGAATGCACAAAGAAGAAGTTTTAAGAAACGACTCAAAACCCAACTTTTTTTTTTACTTTTATATAATCTATTGTTATGTCTCACCTTGATTCTTTTAATATTGTTTCATTGTTTTAAAGTGTACTGAGACACTCTGGTGTGATATTGCACTTTAGATAAACTTTGACTTGAGGGATATTTAAAAATGTGTGATGGTATTACTGGTTGGAAATATGTTGCCTATTAGGACAGCATGACAGCTACAAATACCAGGAAGTAAAAGTAATTGGATTGTCATATAAAAATACTATAAAATACAAAAATTGCATGTTAAGATATGGAGAATTAGCTAACAAAGTTGTTAACATTGTGACTTTAACCAGGTAGTCTCATTAAGGTTAATAATCTACTTTATAGAATTGGGAGATTTCAATCTATTTTCTTCAATGTCCTCTTTTTTTACTTGTGTATAAGAAATTATATATTCAGTTTTCATTTGAACTTGCTAAATATGGAAATGTATTCTCCCACCTGTTTATGCAAATATTTTGAAAACCCAATAAAAAATATTACTGAAAAAAAAGAGAGATGGCCATGAAAGCAACATTATTAATAACATTAAACTTGTAGGAAAACAACATAAAATTATGTCCCAGAGAAACAGTAGAGTAAAAACTAATGAGAGGTAAGTTCAAAGTCAAAACAACATATAGCCATGCACTTCAGCCAAAATGCAATCACAAAAAACGGCCACATCACATGAAAGCTGGGTGCAAAGCCAGAACAGTGAGGTCAGAGGTCGAGTCGTTACGTTGGCTGAAGCCCCTTCCATCAGGACCCGGGGGACCCGGGCGTCCAAGGAGACCCGCCGCTCCCACGTCTCCACGGTAACCTTTAGGACCCATGATCCCTTGCAAGCCCCGATTCCCAGCCTCGCCCTTCAGCCTCATCAGGCCGCCCGCGTCCATCAGACCGCCCGCCATCAAAGCTGAGGACAGAGAGACGAAGAGACAGTCGTATGTCTGTGTTCAAAACTGGACATCAAAATGAACTGGACGGTTTGTATGTTTCATATTACGCCTGTAACCACATTTTGTACATTTTTTTTTTTTTTTGGATAGGAGTATCAATATGTATATGTTGTAAGATTTCTCTTTGTATGTATATTCAGTGCTTATGAATTTAGTGCATATTAGTATATACAGTATATAAGTGTATATGAAGAAGAATATGTATAGTAATATGTTTGTTAGTTATACTTTTCTGATTTTAATATAATTTGGTTGTTTTGTCTGTAAGTGTCTTTTCTGTTGTCATGCTTTTATGTTTTGTGTGGAGCCCAGGAAGAGCTGATGTTCTGCATCAGCTAATGGGAATCCTAATAAAATCCTAAATCCTATATTACGCAACCTGAGGTGCGATTCCACCTCGTTATCTCAGTGTTTCAAATCATCTGGTGGCATTAAAATGCAATACTGCAGGGCTGAAGCCTTCCTGTGGTCGACTAGCAGCTAAGTGGCTAACGTGATTTTCTGCAACTAAACAAAGCAACGGATGGTGTCGACCTTCTCCTCTCTCTCACTACACAGCATTAGCTTTAAGATGATTTGCATGTTTCTGTTGTTTTAGGTGTAGAAACGTACAGAAAAGACTTTGTAACGACAGAGAACCGCAACGTTACGACTCTTTGATTCCAGGCATTTGGGAATTGACAATCGACTCCAAAGCTGTGGAGTCGATTCCACTCAGTACAGAAATGTAGATTCTCCGCACATGCAGGTACGAGTCCCAGAGCCGAATTCCTCTCAGGTGATTATTTTGTGAGAGAGCGGGACAGGGAGGGATTAGTCCAGGTATTAGACAGTGTCGCTGACTGTTGAGAAAATGCATAATTCTGCACCACACACATCGGTAATGTCACGACATTTTAGTTTAGAGAAAGATGAAAACAAAGTAAGATTGTGACAGAAGACTGGATACAAACAAAATGTTGCACTGTTTAGTTTACAAGATCTGCTTGCTTGTTTTAGTTTTTGGAATCGAGAATCAAGAAGAAATTTGTCTGGAAACAGCTCTAGTTACAACTACAACTGCAACAAGGGAGCAGACTGTCTCATGGCAGGTTTTCACCTGTTCAGATGCAGTTTGGGACTTCGCTAAAGTCTGATGAAGTTCAGCCTCATGAGGAACTGAAGACATTTTCTCACTGTAGCTGTGAAGCTGCTGAATGGATTTTTGAGATGTGTTGACATAACATGTTTCAAAGCCATCTGTTTCTTAGATTGTTTATATGAAGTAAATTCCTATACACTGACAAAGGGGAAAGTCAGCCAAAGGCTTTACAGAAATTACGTCAACTTCAGCTCCCTATAGTTTTCATTGAGATTTTTCCAAAATGGACTACAGAGTCTGTCGAACCGGTGACATCACAGCCACAGTCCACTCCTGATGACATCACTGCGACAGTCCAGTGCACAACAGATGGGTAGAACTAAACAAACGGCTTCTGTATGTATGTACTCAGGTGATTTTTACCCGGCTCTCCTTTCTCTCCCTTCTGACCAGACCATCCATCTCTGCCTGTGTGTCCCGCCTCCCCTGCGTGGCCGTCTGTTCCTCTGCAGCTCTCGTTGCATTGGCCGCTTGACAGGAGCGAGGCCACGCCCACCAGAGCCACCATCCAATAATAACCTCCCATGGTCACAAACACTGCATATAATAATAATAATGATAATTAGAAGAAGAAGAAGAAGAAGAAACACTTTACATCCTGTTTCTGGGGGGAAAAACAGAAGAAGTGAAATGATCTCACTCACAGTATCTTTTTCACTTGTTTTGAGAAAAATAAATATTAAAATAATAATCTTTTAAAATTAAGACAGTTTAGGAGTCAATACAAGATTAAATTAACTGAATTAACTTAATTAAATAACTAACTGTCCGTTTATAAGTTCACAGACTGATAAACTTTTCACAATTTTTGCAAACTTTTCTTTTCTCCAAATTCCTGTAAATTTCTTATAATCTCAAACACAGTGACAAATGGAACAGCAGCGTCCAGCTCTGTCTGTGGAACGATTCTTCAGTCGGTTCTAATTTTATATACTATTTAGACGTATACCTTATATACTACTTATTTATATACTACTTATTAAGAGCCCTATTCCCTAATTTCTACTTTTAATTGTTGTTTTTTTTACATACTACTTTTATAATCTTGCATTGTGTGTTATGTTTAATGTGACCAGCAGGAGCAAACCACCACACTGCAAAAACTGACAAACAGTTATTTTATCTTGTTTCTTTTTTTGTGAAATCATCTTACTGCACTGGCAGATAATTTTACTGGTTTCGAACAATTTTACTATTTTTCCAGGAGAATGTAACTTGTTTCAGGACATTTACTTGGTTAAAGTGAAATTGTCTTGGAGAAAGTTTCTTGTTTCCAGATTTTCTTCATTGTTTTATGATGATTTCTTGAAAGAAGTCATACTGACATGAATCAAGCGAAATTCATTGAAACCAGCAAGATCATCTGCCAGTGCAATGAGATAATGTGACTAAAAAATATCATGAAATAAGCTTGATAAGTCTGGAAACAACTAAATCACTGGACGACTTGTCATTTTTTGCAGTGCAATTCAAATTCATTGTATGTGCAAATTTGCTTGACCAATAAACCTGATTCTGATTTTAATCCTAATCCTAAAGCTAACCTGGGAGTGTTGACAGCACATGATACACGGTATTTGGCTCATTTGTGAGGGAGCAGATACATTAATAAAAGTTTCCATTGGTTGAATATTAACACTAAATTGCATCACCATTTCCTTGAGTTTTTACTAGAGTGAGGATGCCAATAATGTTAAGATTTTAATGCAGAAATGTGGGAAACAACGTCCAGCTCCAGTCTGTGGAAAGATTGTTCAGTTCATAAACTTAATTTTACAGTTAAAATACTGACAGCACAGGATGAACTTCTATTGGAGCTGAGAGGGAAATTAACTTCTCCTATATATCATCATCAGCATTACAGCACATATGAATTAATTTTGGGAGATATTTTTCACTTACCAGCGTATACGTTTCTTCTCCAGTGGTGATTTCAGTGTGATGGAAGGGATTTCCTCTTTTGGCGAAAAAGTTGGTGAACAGATCAAGACTTCTTATTAGACTGGTGACACACTGTGACACGCACACACGCAACATAAAATCAGTAAGGAAATGAAACTCGTGATTTGTGTGTGTGTGTGTGTGTGTGTGTGAGTATTCAAATGTCCTCACAGGGACAGAAAGACGTGGAAAATCCTCCAATGTGAGGACATTTTGGCTGCTCCTCACTTCTTTAAAGGGTTAGTTTAGGATTAAGACTTGGGTTTAAAGTTAAAACTGTAATAAGTGAAATGTTCCACATGTCCACTAGAGGGCGACAGAAACAGCAACAAATTTGTAAATGAACTCACAGCAAAGCCACTCCTCCCTCCCTTGCTCTTTCTCTGTCTCGCTCTTCTTCAAAAAAACGTATACGCCCACTGCACTACGGAAGCCAGCCAAGGACAAACATTGCAAAGCAGTGTGCATAAATCAATAAATCAAAACTTTATTTATATAGCACATTTTGTACATTTGAAATATAATGCAATGCGCTTTACATAAAATGCACACAAAAATAAATTATATTAAAAGTCATAAAAAATGTAAAACAGTGAGTGGGGGAAATATGAAAATAAAACGATAATAAAACCTAATCAAAATTTAAATTAATTAAAAGATAGATAGAACCCATTACAGAAGAGACAGGCGGGTGATTAGCTAAAAAATAGTCTTAACAGCTAAGGTAACTGTACCTACAGAGAAGTCTCACTGGTTACCAGTCTCACTGACAGATCTTTCTCCTGCTGAAGGTTACATGTCCCACAATGACAAGAGGCAGGTAGCAAGTTTACTAGCTTAACAAGTTTACTAGTTTAATACATTTACTAGTTTAACAATTTTACTAGTTCAACATGTTTTCTAGTTGAACACGTTTACTAATTTACTAAGTTAGTTTACTAGTTTAACAAGTTTACTAATTTACTCAGTTTAACAAGTTTACTAGTTTAACAAGTTTACTAATTTACTAGTTTGACAAGTTTACTAATTTACTGAGTTTAACAAGTTTACTAGTTTAACAAGTTTACTAATTTACTAAGTTTAACAAGTTTACTAGTTGAACAAGTTTACTAGTTGAACAAGTTTACTAATTTTCTAAGTTTAACAAGTTTACTAATTTAACAAGTTTACTAATTTACTAGTTTGACAAGTTTACTAATTTACTAAGTTTAACAAGTTTACTAGTTTAACAAGTTTACTAGTTTAACAAGTTTAACAAGTTTACTAATTTACTAAGTTTAACAAGTTTACTAGTTTAACAAGTTTACTAATTTACTAGTTTAACAAGTTTACTAGTTTAACAAGTTTACTAGTTTAACAAGTTTAACAAGTTTACTAATTTACTAAGTTTAACAAGTTTACTAGTTTAACAAGTTTACTAATTTACTAGTTTGACAAGTTTACAAATTTACTAGTTTAACAAGTTTACTAGTTTAACAAGTTTACTAATTTACTAAGTTTAACAAGTTTACTAACGTAACAAGTTTACTAATTTACTAGTTTAACAAGTTTACTAATTTACTAAGTTTAACAAGTTTACTAGTTTAACAAGTTTACTAATTTACTAGTTTGACAAGTTTACTAATTTAACAAGTTTACTAGTTTTACAACTTTACTAATTTACTAAATTCACTTGCTCGCTTCATAGATTATGCCATTATGAGAAAATTTTCAGGAATGGGAGGGGGTAAGTGCCGCTTTTAAACAGCGAGGGAGGAGCCAAGCTAGTTTATAAAACATGAAAAGCTGCTGAATGGAGCGGGCGGAGCTTCGTTCAGGACCAGAATTTGACAACAAGCCTATATCATTATGTCTCAATGAAATCTCCACATAGCACATATTAGTTTCAGGATTGGTTATAAAGTCTGACATTGCTTATTGCAGGTTTAAGATTAGAATTAGGATTATCTTTAGGTTAGGTTAAGGGTTAAGTTTGAAGTTAGTTTAGAGTTAGGGTTGGGTTAGGATCAGGATTAGGATTAGTTTTAGGTTTCTAATTCATCAATTTCTAGTCCTCAGTTTATTTTAAACATTGTCTGATATTTGAGGGTGGTTGTCTGTTTTTGGGGTTCTGCTCGAGGACGGTCCTCTACCAGCTTCTTCCACTGTAGTGAGCTTCATAACACTTTTAACATGCTGCTGCTTTGACATCATGGGGTGTGGCCAGAACTGCAACATGCTTTACAGTTTCTACAACAGAGCAGGGATATTCAACCGTGTGCTGTGTTATGTGTGCTGTGGAGGCCGAGTGTGTGCAGGTTTTTGTTCCAACCAAAGACTACAGCAGGTAATTTCACTGATTAGCTCCTCCTCTCTGGTTGAACGTGTGGTAAACAGTGAGATCACCCGCTGGGTCTTTGATAATGTTGTTTGCCCTTTTTTTTTTTTCTGACGACACGTGTTCTGTAGATGATGTGCTGATGATGATGTGCTGAGCTGTTTAATTGTATGAACCTTTGTATTTTCTTTTTTACTTTATTTGTATCAGTGCCTTTTGTTTTCCCTCTTGTTGTGTATTTTTTTACATCAAACATATGTAAAGAAAAATGAGGTAAAGCACTGGTAATGACGCAACTGACAGAGAAGAGGGCTATGTAAAGAAAGGCTTTAAGACTCGCTTTAAAAAATCTGAGTCTTTGGCGCCCTCATGTAGCCAGGCATCGCAAAGGCATGGGGACAGAGAGACAGACACAGAGACAGACAGACAGACAGACAGACAGAGAGACAGAGAGACAGACACAGAGACAGAGAGACAGACAGACAGACAGAGAGACAAAGAGACAGACACAGAGACAGACAGACAGACAGAGAGACAGACACAGAGACAGACAGACAGACAGACACAGAGACAGACAGACAGAGAGACAGAGAGACAGACACAGAGACAGACAGACAGACAGACAGACAGACAGAGACAGAGAGACAGACACAGACACAGAGAGACAGACAGAGAGACAGAGAGACAGACACAGAGACAGACAGACAGACAGACAGAGAGACAGACAGAGAGACAGAGAGACAGACACAGAGACACAGAGACAGACAGACAGACACAGAGACAGACAGACAGAGAGACAGAGAGACAGACACAGAGACAGACAGTCAGAAAGCTCAGTCAACGAATGACTTATACCCTTACCTGCCTTTATCTTCTACTTTTAACTTTTTTTTTATTATATTGATGTGGTCACTACATGAGTTTAGGCGACATGTTTCAGAGGTGTAGGGGAAAAATGAGTCTCACCCTTGTGGATCAAAATGAATGAGCAAAGGTTCAGGAGTCTTCCGCGGATTCTTTATTCAAAACATGCATGGTTCAGTTCAGTGTTACAGATAAACATATAACAAAGAAATTACAAAGAAAGGAGTGGAGACGGTCCACTTATATAGACCTGAGTAAACAACAACATAAATCTGACATGGTGCCAAAACACATCTGGAAAGTATAAGCATCTCTAGGTACGAGAGTCTAGCATCAACAATCTTCCAGACCCTCTGGTGCCTAGCACAGTCATAAATGCACTCATGACAGCTATATGACTTCTTCATGTGATCAGGATTCAGGGCACAGTGTTCTATTTTATTTCTTACAGAGGTCACAGGTGCCGGTGTAATTTCAGTCTGTAAATGACTGGGAAGCACTAATAAAAGCTACTACTACTACTACTACTACTACTACCATTTTGTGGAAGGGAGGAAAAACGAGGGAGCGAGGCAGAATAAATGCTCCCTCGAACAGAAGTTGGAACCAAATTGCACTTTGTTTGTCTGTCATTTTTCATCCTGCCATTTTTTTGGGATTCCCCCGTCGATCCAAGGGAAGACAACATCCAGTAGAGGTGGAAGCGAATGCAGCCATGAGCAAGGAACCAGACCCGGAAGAAACCAGACCCAGAAGGAACCAGACCCGGAAGAAACGCAGGAAGCCCTAAAGCTGCGAGGAACAATGATTAGAGTTGAATTATGGAGACATTAGAGAGGTGAAATAAACCAAACTAGTACACTTTCTCAGTAAATAATTAAAATGAAATGCAATGTTGGTTGAGGGAGTTCAACCTTATCAGTGATCTGCAACATTTCAGAAACAAAGGCAAAGATCGTTTGGATGTCTTTAAAGATTACTCATAGTTTAGTTGAATGAGAATTTTTTTTTAAAACACAGAAAGCTACATGTGCCTCAAAACCACGTTCTGTCAGAATAATCCAGATTACACAGGAAGACAAAGATTTATTTGCACTGAGGTCAAAGTGACAGTTGGACTGTGAACATCCATCATGTCACAGTAAGACACAGATTATTGATTTGAAATATTCTTCCAAGTCTGAGGCTGCTGTTGGCCGCCGGCAGCAGCAGATAAATACAGTTGACAAAATATTTGTCTGTCTGCTCTTGGCATCACGTCATTATGTCAACATGCCATTCCTAGGAGGAGAGCTGAGAAAACATGACACGTTCTGTCATGTCGGCTTAAACGGAAAATCCACCTAAAACAAACAAAACTAAACAAACTAAACATTGTTATTCCCATTTTTTTTTTTTTTGTTTATTTGCAGGATGGTAAAACAGATGCAAAATAACAACAAATTACAACATAGGTAATAAGGGTTGGAAATAAAATCAGGCAAAAGGACAGGAAAGAAAAATATAAAAAGAAGGCTAAAAACAAGATTAAAGATAAGATAAGATTAGATAAGATAAGATAAGATAAGATAAGATAGCACTTTATTGATCCCCTTGATGAAATTCAGGAATTTGAACAAAGCAGAAAAAAAGCAGAGCCGACAGAGGTAAAAAACCACAACAGGAGAGTGAAATAAAACAATTATAAAAAAAAAAAAATTCTAGAAAAGAGGGTTTAAGCAGAAATTGAAAAGATGACACAGACTGATGATAAAAGCACAGAAAGAAAACATGCAAAGACCGATTTGTGCAGGTGAAATGTAAGAGAGACAAAAAAAAACCTAAAAGTTCACTTATTTGTGAGTATAAACCATTCCAAAGACCATTCACTCCTACACAGTTTAGTCTACTTATGATATTCAATTCATTTCAGTAAATTATTTTCCCCCCCAAAACTGAAATAACGTTTTAGAATAAATTCATCACTTAATTCATTCATCATTCAGAATCCAAGGAACCACGTCTCTTATATCTGAGGTCATCAGACTCTGAGGCCAGTTGCATAAAGCTAGATTAAGACCAGTCTAAGCCTTAGACTGGTCTTAGATTCTCAGGTTGGACTAGTCTAATTAAGACCGTCTGTTACTTAAATATTATGACTGACTTATTTTGAGGTAGGAATGTTAGCCACCTTCCCCCCCGGCCAATCTTTGTTGTTATGGCAACGAGTCGGCCTAACTGTCAGAGTGGGAAGTTTAAATACTGAAGCTGTTTCATACAAGATGCCAAATCTTTGGTTTTTGGGAAGAGTCTGAAGAAGAGAGAGAGTCTTTAGAGACAGAAACAAACCAACATACCAAAACATGAAGTCAAATTTTTTTGACAAGAGGTTTGTCCTCAGTAGCTGATTTCAATTTAATTTCAATCTAATTTCAAAATAATTGTGTCATTAACGGGATATAACTGTTATAAAACGGGGTTGTTCCTAGTGATCGACAGGTTGCTGATTACGGATCAATAGCAGGCGGAGCTGTGGCTCTGTGTCGACCCTCGGCTTCGCTCTGGCTGCTCCGGCTCCAAAAAAAGTCAACATGGCGCCGATCTTTAGGCTTCAGAACGGCCTTCAGCAGGCGATCTGTGGGTGATGTCACACTCACTACTCCATCTGTTTTTACAGTCTATGGAGTGATAGTAGCTCCATGCTAACACTTTAGCTACACTATGCTGAGTGACAGTAGATAAACTGCTAACAACCTTTCATTACTAAAATGGCAGTTTTACTTTGGATAATACTGGCAGTCTACTGTCACATAGTGGATGCTAAAGTGTTAGCATGAAGAGCCAGCCACCAGGGACATGTGCATTTGGATGAGTCATTTTTATACATCTATTACAAGCAGGTCAAAACTAAAGGTGATGGAGTCTTTGAAACTGAGGCTCCTAAACTGTGGAAAGCTCTTCATTGGACTTAAGATCTGCATTTTTTTTTTTTTTTTTTATATCTGCAGACTGTTGACACTTTCAAAAAGCAGCTAAAGACTCATCTGTTCAGACTGACCTCCGTTTAGCCTCTGTGTGTTTTTATGTCTTTTGTTTTAATGTTTTATTGTTTTTTTCTGGTCTTATTTTAACATTTTTACTTATTTTATTTGAAGCACTTGGTGACTTTGCTCTGTGAAAGGCGGCGTATACATAAACTTTACTTACTTTACTCATCTGTGTGTCTTCATTGGGACGGCACACATTTGTGTTACTTTTCAACACAACAGCTGTAAATGACAACAGATGCTGTTATTAACACCTGAAGACACACACACACACACACACACACACACACACACACACACACACACACAGTGCAAAGGCAAAGTTGACCGACGAGTCAGTCTACCAGGAAGTTGCTGGGGGAGTTTGGCTTCAGGCACTGGGTTCTTCACACCTGTATCAGGAGTGTGAACATGTGACCGGACTCCCACACACTGTCCACACTTTACATTTTACCGAAGAATTACTGAGTTTCGGTACTGAGGCCTTCGCCAGCCAAATCAATCAGATCAATCTCTGATCAGAGAGTATACTGCTCAGTCCAATGAAGAGCAAGACTCCGCTTCTCCATTCTCACCTGAATGACAGGAGGCGAGTTGGGGCTTTGCATTGTGGGTAATACGGCTATCTGGTTTCAACGGAGTAGCTGCTGAACAACCAAGACCGGACAAACATACTCTCTCTCTCTCTCTTCTTTCACTCACACACACACACACACACACACACATTTCTTTTCACACATGCTGTATCTCTGTTTCATGCATTCTTGTCATTCTCATACACAGACACACACCTGTCGCCCACACACTCTCTCTCTCTCTCTCTCTCTCTCTCTCTTTCTCTCTCACACACACACACACACACACACACACACACACACACACACACACACACACACACAGAGACACCATCTCTGTCTCACACATCTTTCCCCTCACACACTCACAGACACACCCACCTCTCTCTCTCTCTCTCTCTCTCTCCCCTTCTCTCACAGCAGGAAAACATTTGGAAGGCGGGATGTGGATGTTTTTTTTTTTCTTTTTGGTTTTTTTTTTCACCCAGGGGCCTTTCCAGCTTTCCTATTGGCTGGCTTTCAACCAATCCCACGGTCTGCGGTCAGGCCTGTTAAGAAAGCCGAGCCCCCGCTGCTGACCGCAGACCCAGGGGCTTTTATTGTGAAGCACCGAGGCTTTCCTTCTTCACTCTTGTTTTCCATTTATTTGATCGTTTGTGGAAATAAAGTGGACTCACAGCAGCTCACCTCGTCTCAGCGGGCAGCGGGCCGTCTCCTCCTCACACCTAGGACCTCCTCCAGGTGAGCGGCAGCCGGCCTTCATGACCCAAACATCCAGTTCTGCTTCTGAATGGGACGCTTCAAATATTTGTTTTTCCGACACGTAAAAAAAAAAACAAAAAACAACGCGTTCGTCCATCTCAAATACTTCCAGATCTCCAGCGCAGGGGAGAAGCTGAAGTCGAGAATGAGCAAAGCGGTAAAATAAGAGTGAAACTTGATCCCAGTGTCATCAGTTCTTTGTTTGAATATTTGTGTTGTCAGACAGTTTCATCATCGGAGACGGACAGGCAGACAGAGGCTCGGCGTTCAGCACCTGTAACTTCTAAAGTATTTGACTATGATTGGTATTTTTTAAACATAATAGAAACCTTTTTATACTTTTACAGAGATTAGGATTCAGAAAAAAAGTGTAGTTCTGCCCTTTTTGCACCAAATTGAATGTAGGGTCTTTCACTTGCGCCTTTTGGATTCCCCCCCTTTATTTTAATTTTGTTTATGATTACAAATGTGTTGTTTTCACCGTCAGAGTTCAATAACAGCTTTCCAATTATATGTATAATACTAATTTTCGGCCAAATTGTCACTTAGACCCCTTTGGCACCAATCCTCTAAATATTAGTGTGGTCAGGCTGTTTTCTCCTATGATGTGACAGCTGCACAAGGAAATGTGTTTCAGATATCGAGGGTCTAGAGTGAATTGGGTGAAAGTGATATTTTCCTGCATGCATCTATGTGTTTTTTATTCAAAACACAACACAGGAACCGTTCATCCTCTCACAGAAATGAAGGATAAGAAAATCGATGGTGTATAAAGTTAAGTAAGTCAAAGTTAAGTCAAGTCTCATGGATTTTCCCCTTTTAATTTTGTTTATGGTTACAGGTGTGTTCTACTATCAGATAGAGCTCAATAAAAACTTTCAGTGATGTATAATACAGATTTTAAGCTAAGATGTTATTTACACCCCTTTCACACCAAATCCTCGATATTAGAGTTCTAGATACGTAGAGTTTGGTTCCAAAATGAGAAATTCACTATTTAATAACAGGAAGGCCAACAAGCCGACAGCTGAAGGGGAAAATAGAATTATAACTATTTCTTTGTGTGTTTTCTGAAAAATCTAATAACACTGCTTTGTACAGAAAATGCGTTAAATTAATATCATGAAGGGACATTTTTGGAGCTGAGACTTTTCACCTGTAAAACTGACAGAGGCTCCACCTTTCTAGTGTTAAACAAACTGACAGCTAGTCTAACAGAATGATCAACAGCACAGAATTAAAGTAAATGGTGAAGCTTTTTAAAGGATAGTAGTCAAGTCCTTGGTTGACTAAATGAGACCTTTACAGACTGGATCCAATAGATTTCAGAGGAACTGACCATTGTTTGATCAGGTGATAATTTCCCCCCTGAAATGGATCTCTAGCAAAGGTTTTTAATCATGTGCGAGTCATCATGAGAGTTTTTCAACCAAACGCCACAGCAGCCGATTTCACAGATCAGTTCCTCTTTTCTGACCGACAGACTCACAAAATGACACGAAATGAGCATCAACTCTCGAAACTCGGCTTCCACGTTTCTGACGGGAATCCAGTTCAGATCAGGTTGGATTCTGGTCCAACAGCAGGAACTGGACTGGACATTTCCATTTCTGTTGGTCTCATGAAAAGGTTAGCTAACGCTTCCAGGTTAGCAGCTGAAACAGTTAGCTTCAGGTTAACTTCGGGTTTTGCTCACGGTTCAGTAAATGAAACCTTGTTGTCATGAGTTGGGAGTTGAACCATCCGACCCTCCGACCTCCACACCCTGACATCATGCTCATTTCCTAAAATTTAGTGAGACCAGACTGCTGATCTGCAGCATCTTGCAAAATACATTTTCCAATAAGAGACGACACGAACCAAAACAAAATACCTCTCAGATCTGTCAGCAGTGGGAAGAAGCTGCACAGCAGTCTGGTTTAATAGCATGTAAAACTCCTGTCAGGGCAGGACTGACTGGATCCCACTCATTAAAACAGCGTAATTATGTGTAATTTCCTACGAAAGCCAAGTGTCTGCTGTGTGTGTGTGTGTGTGTGTGTGTGTGTGTGTGTGTGTGTGTGTGTGTGTTGTGTCTCTTATCAGCTGCAGTATCTACTGTTCGACTGGCTAAACAGAAGATACAAACTAGTTGGGAAACTGCCATAACACACACACACTGGCTGAGGTTCAGCTGCATTTTATTGCCGTTTGTGTGTGTGTGTGTGTGTGTGTGAGAGAGAGAGAGAGAGAGAGAGAGAGAGAGAGAGAGAGAGAGAGAGAGAGAGAGAGAGAGAGAGAGAGAGAGAGAGAGAGAGAGAGAGAGAGAGAGAGAGAGAGAGAGAGAGAGAGACTGTAATGCAGTGGGTGTATCTGCTTGTGTTATGTGTATAATGTGTTTAATTGCACAAGTTAAAGGGAATATGTGTGTGTCTGTTTGTGTGTGTGTGTGTGTGTGTGTGTGTTCAACTGTGTGTGTGTGTGTGTGTGTTCAACTGTGTGTGTGTGTGTGTGTGTGTGTGTGTGTGTGTGTGATGTGGTGCAGTGTTTTTTTGCATGTGTGTCAGTTTAATTGTTTCATTGTGATCATAATGCCATGGGGTCTTTGTGTGTGTGTGTGTGTGTGTGTGTGTGTGTGTGTGTGTGTGTGTGTGTGTGTGTGGTCTCTACTGTTACATAACAGGACAGACAGAAACAACAAGATAATCACAACAACAGGAAACTTTTCTTCTTCCCTCTGAAACATCAAGAAAGCGTCTTGTGTTCAGACTGAACATCAGGACTTCAGACTTTATCTAACCGCTGCCTGAGAGAGTTTCAAAAACCCAAGAGTCTGAGAATCAGTTGAAACATGAAAACCACCAAAACTGGGTTAGGAGGTTTCATGCAGCACTTTTCATCACTTAGAGCTGTTTACTGACAGTAAAACAACAAAAAGTATCATACTGTGCACACTATTTTGTTCTGTCTGTAATGTGGGATTTCAATGGAAAATCCAGTGATTATGTAGAAGAGACCGTACAGTACAGTACCGTGTAATACAGTACAGTACAGTTCAGTTCACTATAGTTTACTTTAATAATTAAATTCAGCTCAGCTCAGTCTTGTATAGTTTTAGTTGTCCAGTCCAGTCCAGTACTCACAGGATTCCCACAGTCCCACAGGCCTCAGGGAGTTTGGTTTCTAGACCAATTACCACAAGAACCAATAAAGCGCAATAATCTGATTGTGTGTGTGTGTGTGTGTGTGTGTGTGGTTGTGTGGTTGTGTGTGTGAGACATAATTCAAATTTGAATTCAAATTTGAGTTGAAATTTGAATTATGTCTAGACTCAAATTTGAATTCAAATTTGAGTTGAAATTTGAATTATGTCTAGACTCAAATTTTTATTCAAATTTGAGTTGAAATTTGAATTATCACACACACACACACACACACACACACACAAATCGTATTATTGTGCTTTATTTGTTGTTATGCCAATTCTCATACTGTCTGTATTAATGTCTGTAATTTATAAATACGAATACTTTGCACGGTAGATGTATTCTGACGGGAACGATACGCCTCTCAGTACTGTGTGAGACTGTCCTCCCCCAAAAATCGAGCCCATAGGTCGTTTGTGCAAGCAGCTCATTACGACCTGTAGTTACGTTTTGAAGTCAAGTGACCTCTAGCAGTCGTGTAAATAATAACGACAATGTGCTGCGTTGGTCTGCGTCCACGTCATGTGACGTCAAGTTTCTCTGTCAACATTAAAATATCACAGTGGAAAGTCAGGGTGTTGTGGTCGGGGATGGTGGATGGGCGATACGTCGGCCCGGGGTTCGATTCCCAGTGTTTCCAAAGGACATACAACCATGAGTCACATTTTAATTTTTTTTAATTTAACCATGACCAAACCATTTTCCTAACCAAGTTGTTTTAGTTGCCTAAACTTTACCATAACCCTAACCCTAACCAAATTTAACCATTAACCAACCTTTGGGATGTAAATCAATTTGTGGCAGAGGAACGTTTTCAAATTCATCGAGGTCGTGTTCATTTCACGTATTTTTGTGAGATCACGTTGCCATCTCCTGCCACCGGTAGGGGCTGATTTAGGAAACGTATTAGAGGGTAGGAACAAACGACCGATATGGCCGTATGGTTTGGAGGACTTGTTGTCATGTGTACATGCACATTGTCCATTAATGATGTGCAGTGTGCTAAACTACTTTACTGTGTCCTGCAATGCTAATCCTGTCTGGACAGGCTTTGGTTTTATCACTCTCCAGATTGTCCCACTAGACTTACCATACAGGCACAACGCTAAATCTTGTTTTTCCGGTTTTGCTTCGTAGAAAATATTGAGTGGGTTTACAGTAACAGTGTTTGCTCCTGTTCATCTCTATGGTACGGTGGCCTAGAGAGCTCAACGCACTGCAACTTAAGAAAATACATGCAATTAGACAAAATACAAGCAAATTAAGAAAACATCTTCATCAATTTGACATCACGTGTGCTGCAAATACACACAACTAGTGAGGCTAAGGCTAGGTTAACAGCAGATATCTGCAATAATATCTGAATCATGCGATCACAATGTTAAAATAAACCTAAAAAACTCACATTTTAGCTCATTTTCCAACACCACTGACGAGTATCCGACTTCAGTAACTTCAAAAGTCACAAAGCATTGAGCAACAAGCGTGTCCCAGCCGGGTGCATCACTTTTTTGTGTCCCCTGGAAACAGATCCGCTGTCGTCTGTGCTACTTGCAGCACGTTTGTCTATTTGGTTGTGTTGTGTGTTTTTGGTTGTGTTGTGTGTGTTTGGTTGTGTTGTGTGTATTTGGCTGTGTTGTGTGTATTTGGTTGTGTTGTGTGTGTTTGGTTGTGTTGTGTGTATTTGGTTGTGTTGTGTGTATTTGGCTGTGTTGTGTGTATTTGGTTGTGTTGTGTGTATTTGGCTGTGTTGTGTGTATTTGGCTGTGTTGTGTGTATTTGGCTGTGTTGTGTGTATTTGGTTGTGTTGTGTGTATTTGGTTGTGTTGTGTGTATTTGGTTGTGTTGTGTGTATTTGGCTGTGTTGTGTGTGTTTGGTTGTGTTGTGTGTGTTTGGTTGTGTTGTGTGTGTTTGGTTGTGTTGTGTGTGTTTGGTTGTGTTGTGTGTGTTTGGTTGTGTTGTGTGTATTTGGTTGTGTTGTGTGTGTTTGGTTGTGTTGTGTGTATTTGGTTGTATTGTGTGTATTTGCAGCGCATGTGTTGTCAAATTGATGAAGATGTTTTCTTTGCTTGTGTTTTCTTAAGTTGCAGTGTGTTGAGCTCTCTGGGCCACTGTACTATGGAGTTGGATGTATTTTGCACACTGAATCTCTGAGGTCATTTACACATGAGACGCCCAGTTTGACCAGTTGCCCCAGTTTGGTGACAGTAAATTGGGGGTTGGCGACCACAACAAAAGAATAGAAGAAGAAGAAGAGTCAAACTGTTGTTTAGGGATTTGTTGTCATTCAGTTTGAGTGTGATGTGTGAACTGAGATAAACTGAAACTGCCTGTAAAAACGGACGAGGTGACGACTTTAGATTTTACGGCACAAACACAAACACAAACAAATTACCTACAAAACACATACAGTACCTAAATAAATACAGAAAGATTTGACTCAAAACGTTTCCAACATTTCAATTGGTGCCGTTTGTACGTATGAGTGTGTGAACTGACACTTCAAATCCATCCAGGAAACACTCTATAAGCTGTATTATATTTGATTATTAAAGATTATTATTGTTATCCTGAGTAGACATGAAAAACAATCGCACTAAAACTATTCCATGCACTGTACTTCCATACCTGCAGTCATAAGATAAGCAATGGGACCTTTTTTTTTATTGTGCATTTTCCTAGTGATCACAAACATACTGTACATACAGGAATACACAGTTAAGACTCAGTTGTATAATGAAGGTTGAAGCAGTGATAATAACAGTTCAGTTTATTCACAAATCAGTTAAAATACAAGTACAATCATATGAGACATAATGGAGATATGTGAAATGGGACACCCTGAAGCTTGAGGATAGGGGCCCCAGACACTAAGCAGATAATGACAGCTCTGCCAAAGTGAAATGTGTCTTGACATCAGATCCCTTCCCCCCCACCCCCTCCTCCTCCTCTGCCCCCCAGCTTCTTGTGAATTTAGCATCAGATAAGAAAGGAACAGGGATTATAGGTAAGTGACAGGTGGGGCCCGACATGCCTGTGGTTACAGTACACTGCAGTTCAGAGTGGATTGCTGCAGGACACAGGCAGTGTGATGCAGAGGTTACTGCCTGCAGCCGCGGATCAGTAGCTGTAGTTACATGAGACATTTTTTTTTTCATTCTGAATGAAATAATTCCGATGGAAGATTGCCACGCAAGTGTTTACATGAGCACTACATGTAACGATCGCATTAAAAGAGGGGTATCATTTGCTTTTTCAGCAATTTTATATAATTACCTGGTGTCTATAAAATACATCTGTTATGTTTTTTTCAGTAAAAATCATTTACTTATAGCCTTAGCTATTCACTTCCCAGTGTTTGTTTCCCACCAACAAGAAAATAGGTAGTTTTACATAAGCAGCTTCTATGCTAATGAGCTACTGCTCTGATTGGCTGGCCATTCTGGAAGGCTGCCCTCCTCTTAGTGCTGATTGGTCTATTTCAGACAGTCCAGTATCTACATAGACACCGGAGCAAAATCTGACTGGCCTGTACAAGAGGGCGTGTTTTATTGTTGGTGACTGTGGGGAAATGGCATAGTAATTTGATTCAATTTTTTTACTGTGATTACTTCACACCTCCAAGTACCAAAATCACCATAAATACTAAAAATTGCCACATCCTAGGATACCCCCCCTTTAAGATGTGTGTTTGCTCCACAGTTTGTAATCAGAATAAAAGTTTCTGACATGCGCAAAACACCGAATCAGCACTCTAACATGGGCTTAAGTTTTTAAAAGATGGACCTGCGTCAGTTATTTCTTTACTGCTGTTCTTTCTGATGAAGCAACAGGTTTATCAAAACATACAGACTCCGTAAGTGTCAGAAAAAGACGTTTCGTTTTGTTTTGCCCCCGCAATGATTGGGTTCATTTGTAATTTTCACCACTGTAAACCGAAACCGGCCCGGAGAGGCGGAGTCAGGACTTGATATAAAGGCGGACTGCACTGCCCACATCCTCCCGCAAAAAAAGGGAAACGTAATTGACGTTACTTACGTTAAATATGCGAGCGTGTGCAGAAAGAGGCGAGATAAAGAAAGTGATCGGAAAGAGTGTTTACATGATGAAATTCTATCCATCGACCGGATTATGAAAGAGTTAAACAGCCTCTCAAACAGAATTAAATTTCATTCGGATCGGCGGTTTATTCTGATTGAGGTGTTTATATGAGGCATTTTTATTCTGATTGGGCTGCTGTTCTGATTAAAAAGCTCCATGTAAACTCAGCTACTGTCAGGAAAGAAAACGATAAAAGATTTGCCATTACATGATAATAGCATAGGATAGCATAGGTAGCCTCAGAGGGAATTGAACCCCCAAACCCTGCAGTCAGTGCCTTGCTCTACCTGCTGAGCTACAGACTCAAGACAGACTACCTGCTTTAACTCAGTAGCTAAAAGTGAAGTTTGCATCTGTTCCCAGTCTCCTCAAGAGCTGATTGGTCCAGACTTAAAGGACAATTCCTTACTTCCATTACATGTCTGCTTGTAAACAAACTAAAGCAAAGGTTTCGCACGATATACGATGGCTCAGGAAGTTCAGTTGAAGAAGAAGACTAAGTCCTCACAGGCAGAACAGTCACAGTACTGGGCTCTGATTGGCTGACAATACCAGCTCCTCTAATTTAAATTAGGTTGGCAGATTGGAAGGATTTCAGGATTTTGTTTTCAGAAACCACCTGGACAAAAACGGCAGATTTTTGAACATGAAATAACTTTAAATTTAACCACTCAAACAAAATCAGATTTTAACAATGTTTTTATTAAACACCTTTGCTCATACATGTATTTATTTAACTTTTATTGTACCTGGAAGTCCCACTGAGAATCAGTTTCTCTTTTCAAAGGGAGACCTGGCCAAGAGGCAGCAAACATTTAAACACAAACGGTGCAAAAGTGACAAACATAAAACATAAATGTATAGAAACAGAGGAAATATGTATTCCTACAAAAGGGCCTCTTGCATTTATGGGCATAATTTTTGCTGATATGAAATCTAAACTGTAGTCATGCGCAAAAAGTAATGAGTGTCGTTTGATTTTGAAGGGTGAGGAAAATATACATTCTTTTCTTTTCATTCCTGGGGGGGAAAAAAAACTGTTTTTATGGGTTATTTTAGCAGATGTGGCTTTTTGTCTGAGGGGCTTTTCTCTTCATGTAGGGGCGGAAGATGAGTATCAGGTGAGGAATGTGCAGCAGACGTTATAAGCCATACCTGTCATTATTGGGCTTTGAAAATAAGGGAGATTTTCCGGGACCCCCACCCAACCATCATTTTTACATTATGAAAGGGATTTCTTTTCTCTTTTCTCGGTTCCAGAGATCTACCAACTAGCATGCTGGTTGACATCTTTTTTCCCCACCGTGACCAAAACTAAACTCCCCTCTAAACCTTGCAAAACGCATTGGTTTCCCAACATCCTTCTGGTCAGGAATGGATAAATAGTCTCCCAAGTGTCTAAATATCGATATAGAGATTCCGTTTTTTTAACTGGTGTCTGATCAGGGACGGACTGGGACAAGAAAATGGCCCTGGACTTTTTGACCCAGACCAGGGCCCCATCTTACACCCGGCGCAAAGCGCAGTGCAAGTGTGTGATTGCTAGTTTCCGACCGACGCAGTTGTCATTTTCACGCCCAGCGCCCACGTTGTTTAAATAGCAAATGTACTTGCGCCCGTCTGTGCACCCATGGGTGTGTTGGTCTTAAAATGAGGTGTGGTCAGGCACATTGCTATCTTGAGGCAGCGGAAAGCGATTGCGCCATTGACCAACAAAAACCTGGTGCAGTGTTTTCCTGCTAATTAAAAGGTCTCTCTCTCTCACTCACACACACACACACACACACACACACAACGTTACCATGCAAAATAGAAAAATAGGATCATCTATGAAAATTTGCACTTTACTTCGTTCCTGACATTTATTTTGTTGCCAAATAGCCATATGCTTTCACCATTACGCAATGCCAAAGGCGCAACGTGCATGTCCCGTTCACCATCCTCACACTTTGCCAATTGTTAAATACGCAACTGACAACCAAGAAAAACAACACAGTAAATATGTGAAAAGCACAGTGTAAACAAAAGAGATGGTTCTGTTCATCAGTCCAGGAGTTTTATTTACAGCAGTGTGGTCCCATGCAGCTTATATACAGTGCAGACAAAACTGGCCAATTGAAGAAAAAAGGAAAAAAATACAACTTGCAAAAATAAACAAGAAAAATATACAAGGCAAAAAAAAGATACTTATAAACTGAATCTGGACTATAAGGCAATGCCCCTTTAGATAAAGTCCCTCCGCAGATGACAGAGTACTAGCCTGTCTCTGCCAGCAAGGTCTGCTATCCTTTCTCCACGGAGCTCCAGCCTCCACCTTTATATATCAGCTGGCTCCTACTAAGAGACATCAATCAGTATACGATAATCAATTACCTCATAGCATTATTCACCTGATCATATTACCCCACAACCTTATATTCAACAATAATACAGGTCATTAGACATTTCCAAAAACAACTGATCCACTCCAAAAGTATTAAAATAACTTTTCAAGAAACCCACAATTAAACACCCCTGCCACTTTACCACACTTGGTCCGATCCCCCGGAAACCCCCCTCCAGAAAAGGAAGTGGAACGCTCCGCCTCGGGTTTCCCGGGTCTAAAACAGGATCGTCCAGTGCGGCACAGAAAACAAGTGACAAACAATTCATTCGTGAAAAGTACATGAATAAATATACATTTAATTGCAAAGACTATACGTCTCTTGACTTTTTATTTTACACTGCAATGTTTTATGTAAATGAGTAAAACTACGACTGGGTCGCTATGTATTAACTCTACCAATACTGCTATCGGCGGCCTCAGACATCACAAACAGAGAGAGGGAGAGAGAAAGAGAGAGAGAAAGAGAGAGAGAGAGAATCCGTTTCCTCAGCAGAAAACCGTTCCTTTCTCCAACTTGCCGAATCCGCCATTTAAATAGCAACGCGCCAAGGTGCAAGCCACCTGGCTCTTAAAGGGAACGGGAGACGACACTCTGATTGGTTGAGTTCATGTTACGCCCAAATCACGCCTATGATTAATTAAGGGACTCAGTCTAACCCCTGTGCGCCTTGTGCCTTACTTTGCGCCCACATGTTAACACGTTTAACTAGCAGTTTGGATTTGGACACGCCCTAAATGTACTTGCCCATGAGCTTTAGACCATGTGCCATGGATCGTTTAAATAGGGCCCATAGCATTTAATGCATCATGATGAAGGGCTATATTTGAAAAGGCGATATAATCTATATCAATACAGATGAAATCAGTCAGGGATTGCCATTGCCATTTTTAGCACTTTAATTTGGTAACTTTCAACAATGAATATTTAAATTAACCAACACCAGGTAACAGTAAATTCTAATAAACTATAATGTTGTCTAATAACAAAATATAAACAATTAAAAGGTGGAGTAAAGGGGTGGACATGTGGAGAGAGGTGCTGCACTGCTGAGAAGGTCATTTTGATGCCTGAGCTTCACGGGCCTTTATTTTTTGTCCCTCAGTTTCTCTGCCCCACCTTTTAATTTGTTTGTGTGTGGCTTTCTGTCTGAGGGGCTTTTCTCTTCATGTAGGGGGGGAAGATAAATCACAGGTGAGGAATGTGTAGCAGATGTTAAGCCCTCCAGCTGCAGGACAGTCAGACCGGTGGAAACAGGACGGGCGCCGGGTGTTTTGAGGAGGGGGATTTGCATCGGACTTGTTAGAACAAGAGCTGGAAGTTCTCCTTTCTCTTATAGATGAAATGTTACACTGTGAGTTTTGGTCTCAGCGGGACGAGCCTCGCTGAAATGAGAGTTAGTTAAAAAATGAGATAGAAACAATCTAATTCATTTGATAAATAAGTAAATAATAAATTTTGTCAAAAGAGCTCTTTAATTCAGAGGTTTGATTAAATAACTGATGATTTCACATTTTCCTTTCGTTCATCACTCACACAAAATTGCCATTTATTTTTCAGAGTTTAACAAAAGTAATTTTTGCTTCTTCCGCTCTCATTCCTAAATGTCAATCAAAAACCACTGACAAACCTTTGATGAGTCTGTTGTAGACGGGAACAGACACAGACACAGATACATACAGACACATACAGACACAGATACAGACACATACAGACACATACAGACACATACAGACACAGATACAGACACATACAGACACAGATACAGACAGACACATACAGATACAGACAGACACATACAGACACATACAGACACAGATACAGACAGACACAGATACAGATACAGATACAGACAGACACATACAGATACAGACAGACACAGATACAGACACAGATACAGACAGACACATACAGATACAGACAGACACATACAGATACAGACAGACACAGATACAGATACAGATACAGACAGACACATACAGACACATACAGACACAGATACAGACAGACACAGATACAGATACAGACACACATACAGACACATACAGATACAGACACATACAGACACATACAGACACAGATACAAACAGACACAGATACAGACACAGACACATACAGACACAGATACAGACACAGACACATACAGACACATACAGACACAGATACAAACAGACACATACAGACACATACAGACACAGACACATACAGACA